>NC_088793.1:53364376-53667406 GCF_011386835.1 Chrysemys picta bellii | reverse complement strand
TTTCCAATACAGCATGCAAGCATTCTGTGAATATATCTGGATAATAAAGAACAGAGTATTATAATGGACACCTGAAAACCACCTGCGGGGGGAGGGATGTTACAATATTTCTCATGCCTGGAACCGTGTGACGACTATTAAGAAAATATTCTGCAAATATTCATCTGAATTCAAGGGATTTTGCTTTGACTTTGTAATACTTCTCTGTTTGTTTTCCATAGATACTTGTGCAAATGAGTTTATGGCCAGGAATACTTGCCAAAACAAATTTTAAATGACTACTGCCTAATATTTGTGGGAAATTAATTTTCAATTTGTAATTGTGAATATTATTACTGCAAGTCTGACTCTAAAAGTTATTTGCAGTGTTGTTGTATCTGTGTTGGTCCCTCGATATTAGAGTGGAAAAGTGAGTGAGGTACTATCTTTTATTGGACCAATTTCTGGTTTTGAGCTACACAGAGCTTTTCGTCTTCTTCAAGAGCTCTGTGTAGCTCGAAAGTTTGTCTCTCTTACCAACATAAGTTGGTCTAATAAACAACAATACCTCACCCACCTTGCCTCTCTAAAAGTAATATTAATCCAATCAGGGGATTAGAAATATACTACATGACCTATGTGTTTAGTCTAAACAGCTGTGATTTTGTTTATCAGATACTTCCAATTAACTATTGCAAGAAAACTATTGAACCAGAATTATTCAGTGAATAGTCTCAAATAATAAAAAATCTGAAAAAATCACAGTCCATTCATGGAATGTTTCATAGTCATAAGACTCACACTTAATCAAATTAAAGATAATTTACCTAGCTCTAGTTATGATGCACAGAAGCATTCGTAGCTAATTTTGTTAATTTCCCCTTGTGCATTTCAGGTGCATGTGTCCTCTGGGATACACTGGTTCCTTCTGTGAGTTTGACATAGATTACTGCATTGGAAACCAGTGCTCAAATCATGGCTTCTGCCAGGACAACTTGAATAATTACAGCTGTCGCTGCATGGTTGGATATGAAGGACCCTTCTGTGAAGTGGAGATTAATGAATGTTCAAGTTCACCCTGCAAAAATGGGGCCACCTGTATGGATTTAATTGGCCACTTCTCATGTCAATGTGTTGCAGGCTTCAAAGGCAAGTTTTAAAATAGAAATATTCACCTTTGATTGGAAACATTTGGTTGTCTAGTTCTATCTCGGTAAAGTTCTGATCATTGTTATTTTTAATCATGTGTATATTCCTATTTTGGAACAACATTAATTTTATTTGAATGCCTATAGAATTTCTTAGATTGGGTGTTCTAAATTTCCCTCTACTCCTCACCGCATCCCCACCGTCAGCTTCTTTGGGTTAACTGTGGTGCTAATGAAAATGAAAAATGGGGAGTGGTCAGATTATGGGATAAATTTTGCTCCCATGTATGTGTAAGGCCGCCAAAGCAACAAATATGCATTGGGCGCACTGTCATGTGTACTAGGTTATGGAGGACCCATACATGCATGAGGATTCTGCACCCACTGTGAGCTGCTGAGTACCACTCTGTGGTTGCTGCCTCTATAACAGTATGGAGAAGAACTGGCGATGAGCTGGCGTGTGATCTGCAGGTCAATTAACTTAGCAAATCTACAGACCAAACCTCCTATGCAGTGGGCTGAAGCCAGTACTACAGACACAGAGTGGCTGTATGTTTTCTCTGTATCCTCACAGTCTTGGGAAACTATTCTTTTCCTCCTCCCAACTACTCAGGCTTCATGTGGTAAACCAGGGTATGGTTTTGTGTGACAACTTCTGAGGTGTTTCTTGTAAAGCATCTCAGTTCTTACCTATACCACACATCCCCGGGTCAAGCCATACTAATGGTGTTTTCTAAAATGTAGAACCCTTATTTTATAAAATGATTGGGGATTGAGAATTTAGTAAAATTGACGAGTTCATAAAATTAAATCTCAGTTACAGTAGGCATAGTGAATACATTGCATTATGATACACTACATTGTTTTCTTCTTCCTTCAAACCACTACAAAGCTATTTCCAATGTACTGATGTCATCATAATGTGAAGGGATGTCAACTTGTTCTTCAACATCACTTTCATTATGCGATTTTTTCCCATTGGGAAAAATAGTTTGTATAATTTGTCATTTGTAAGACTGGGTTTCTTGAAACCAAGCTTATGCATTATTTATAAGTTACTGTGGGGCTCTGCCCTCAACAAACATCGCTAAAGAACATAAAGGATAGAATGGCAACATAATCTATAATACTACATCAACAGTATACTTTTTTTTTTCATTTAGGACTTGATTTTTTGAGGTGCTCTACCTCTGATACAGAAAAGCATGTAACCATAAGAGTAACTTTTAGCATGTGTAGTCCCACTAAAGTCAATAAGATTACTCAGGTGTTTAAAGTTAACAAATGTTTAAGTATAACATGGGAGCTCCAATCTGAGCATCCTCACTGATTGCAGTTGTGGAAGTGTGATATGGGAAAGGAGATGGTCTCTCAAGTAACCAGATTCCAAACCATTTAAGATTATAAATATTATGGACCCAATCCAGTTCTCATTGCAACCAATGGAAAGACTCCACTGCCTGCTAAGGAATTTGGATCAAGCTCTAATTTTATCACTTAGCAAAAATGTACTGAATATCACCAGGAACTTAGCTTTCTACCTAGGATACTTATTTTATCTGACTTAAGACCTAGGAATATGTCTCACGTAGCATACTTAGCAGAAAATATTCTTAATTGACTGGTTTCAGAGTAACAGCCGTGTTAGTCTGTATCCGCAAAAAGAAGAACAGGAGTACTTGTGGCACCTTAGAGACTAACAAATTTATTAGAGCATAAGCTTTCGTGGACTACAGCCCACTTCTTCGGATGCATATAGAATGGAACATATATTGAGGAGATATATATACACACATACAGAGAGCATAAACAGGTGGGAGTTGTCTTACCAACTCTGAGAGGCCAATTAATTAAGAGAAAAAAAACTTTTGAAGTGATAATCAAGCTAGCCGAGTACAGACAGTTTGATAATAAGTGTGAGAGTACTTACAAGGGGAGATAGAGTCAATGTTTGTAAAGGACTGGGAATGGCTGAGCCATTACAAGTTTCAGAGTAACAGCCGTGTTAGTCTGTATCCGCAAAAAGAAGAACAGGAGTACTTGTGGCACCTTAGAGACTAACAAATTTATTAGAGCATAAGCTTTCGTGGACTACAGCCCACTTCTTCGGATGCATATAGAATGGAACATATAATGAGGAGATATATATACACACATACAGAGAGCATAAACAGGTGGGAGTTGTCTTACCAACTCTGAGAGGCCAATTAATTAAAACCCCAACTAAAACCTCTCCAGCGCATCATGAGAGATCTACAACCTATCCTGAAAGATGATCCTTTACTCTCACAGATCTTGGGAGACAGATCTGTCCTCGCTTACAGACAACCCCCCAACCTAAAGCAAATACTCACCAGCAACCACACATCACTGAACAAAACCACTAACCCAGGAACCTATCCTTGTAACAAACCCCGATGCCAACTCTGTCCACATATCTATTCAAGTGACATCATCATAGGACCTAATCACATCAGCCATACCATCAGGGGCTCGTTCACCTGCACATCTACCAATGTGATATATGCCATCATGTGCCAGCAATGCCCCTCTGCCATGTACATTGGCCAAACCGGACAGTCTCTACACAAAAGAATTAATGGACACAAATCTGACATCAGGAATCAAAATACTCAAAAACCAGTGGGAGAACACTTTAACCTGTCTGGTCATTCAGTGACAGACCTGCGGGTGGCTATATTACAACAGAAAAACTTCAAAAACAGACTCCAAAGAGAGACTGCAGAGCTAGAATTGATATGCAAACTAGACACAATCAACTCCGGTTTGAATAAGGACTGGGAATGGCTGAGCCATTACAAACATTGACTCTATCTCCCCTTGTAAGTACTCTCACACTTCTTATCACACTGTCTGTACTCGGCTAGCTTGATTATCACTTCAAAAGTTTTTTTTTTTTTTTTTTCTCTTAATTAATTGGCCTCTCAGAGTTGGTAAGACAACTCCCACCTGTTTATACTCTCTGTATGTGTGTATATATATCTCCTCATTATATGTTCCATTCTATATGCATCCGAAGAAGTGGGCTGTAGTCCACGAAAGCTTATGCTCTAATAAATTTGTTAGTCTCTAAGGTGCCACAAGTACTCCTGTTCTTCTTTTTGAGCCATTACAAACATTGACTCTATCTCCCCTTGTAAGTACTCTCACACTTATTATCAAACTGTCTGTACTCGGCTAGCTTGATTATCACTTCAAAAGTTTTTTTTCTCTTAATTAATTGGCCTCTCAGAGTTGGTAAGACAACTCCCACCTGTTTATGCTCTCTGTATGTGTGTATATATATCTCCTCAATATATGTTCCATTCTATATGCATCCGAAGAAGTGGGCTGTAGTCCACGAAAGCTTATGCTCTAATAAATTTGTTAGTCTCTAAGGTGCCACAAGTACTCCTGTTCTTCTTTTTAATTGACTGGGCATCTCATATTTTTATGTGTTTCCAGAAATGCAACATTCTGAATGTAACTGTGATAAACAACCCAAGATGATGTACAGAATAGATAGAAGGGAATTGTGGGGAAAATGAATCAAATCAGTATGAAATGTTAATAGCAGACAAATATTTTCATTGCTAGTTTGGCAATTCAGGATGGCATAGCTCAGAATTAGGGCTGCTGTACATGATGGATTTGCTTTATGTATTATAAGAAACATAAAATAAATTAATAAAAATGTCACTCACCAACCTCAAAGTGTGGGGGAACTTGAAGGGGCCAGCAGTGAAGGGGGACGCCCACATCTTGAATACTGCGTAAAGATCTGGTCGCCCCATCTCAAAAAAGATTATTGAAATTAGAAAAGGTTCAGAAAGGGCAAAAAATGATTAGGGGTATGGAATGGCTGCTGTATGAGAAGAGATTAATAAGACTAGGACTTTTCAGCTTGGAAAAGAGATGACTGGGGGGGGGGGTATGATAGAGGTGTATAAAATCATGATTGGTGTGGAGAAAGTAAATAAGGAAGTGTTATTTACTCCTTCTCATAACACAAGAACTAGGGGCACCAAATGAAATTAACAGGCAGCAGGTTTAAAACAAACAGAAGTATTTCTCCATACAACACACAGTCAACCTGTGGAACTCTTTGCCACAGAATGTTGTGAAGGCCAAGACTATAACAGTGTTCAAAAAAGAACTAGACAAATTCATGGAGGATAGGTCAATACATGGCTATTAGCCAGGATGGGCATGGATGGTATCCCTAGGCTCTGTTGCCAGAAGCTGGGAATGAGCAACAGGGAAAGGATCACTTGATGATTACCTGTTCATTCCCTCTGGGACACCTGGCATTGGCCACTGTCAGAAGACAGAATACTGGGATAGATGGACCTCTGCTCTCACCCAGTATGGCCGTTCTTATGTTCTTATGGGGCAGTCCCAGCAGCCGAGGGATGGGGCATTCATTGAGGGACACGAGGTATCTTCTCTGCACCTAGGAGTCTCTGGCACCAACTGGCCAGCTTTAAGGGGAGGGGTGCTGATTGTCTAGCATTCCCCAACTCCCAGGATTTAACTTGGGCCAGGGGCTATGTGGAGCCTCTTTCCACTCCCTTTCAGAAGACCCACCCTATCCACCATAAACTAGGAATTGGAACCCAGCCTGACAGATGCTGCTGTCTAGCCAATAGCCTGTTTAGGGGGTCTGGAAGGAATTTTTTGCCTTGCTCACAGCACCTTCAGGCCATAGTAGGTTAAGTAGCAATGCACTTGGTAGCTAATTGAGGTTTGTAAATTCATTGCAACTTGCGGCTGGTTTCCAGTGTGATTAAAAGGATAAAATGAACAATTCTCAGGGGTAAAAGACCTGGGATTTGGTGATGGGCCTTGGGCTCATGGGACCGGGTGAGACCTTGTTACCTTCACAGACCAAAATCCCCGCCCTTCTGCACCTCTGTACCCCTTGTAGAGGAAAGGGTGCTGGTACGCACAGAGAGCTGAGTCCTGGGGATAAACTAAGAAGAGCCTACTACAAGTTGTGGATTATATGGTAAGGAGATCTGTAGCCCCCACACTGGAACCAATTAAATGCCTGGTATAGGAGAATATGGGTGATGTGTGGGTAGGGCTCCTCCTCTGGGCTAAAGTTTAATAAAAGTTGCAGCCTGTCACTTAATTCCATGCATGTGTCTATCCTCATTTCACCCCTATGTCTTCATCAAATTCTTTTACAAAGCTTTCCATACTTCTATTTCTAAAAAGTTGTGATTTTTTAACCTGTTTGTAGCTAGACATTTTTTCTATTTGTTGTTTTTCACCAACTTGCTGCTCTGTGGTCAGAAGCAGCTTTTTGTGATGAGCTACATTTGCAGATTGTAAGACGTTTTCCCCTTAATATTTCTTGCTGCTGCTGCAGATTAGATCCTGGAATTTCATTTATCAGGTTTTGCAAGCTTGGACCAGGACCATATCTGGAATAGTAGACTTAGCAGAACATGTCACAGTACAAAACAGGAGCCGTAGAAATGCACATGTGAAGCAGGCATCAAGAAAAGTCAAGTTTATATCTAGCAAAACACAAGCTTGCCATCAGGTTGGCCTAAAATTTACCATTAAGATGGAACAGTTAAGTGACTGAGCATAAGCAGAGAGAGAAATACATGGCCCAAATGTAGTACTAAACCATCAATCTAACTTAATACTAAATACTTAATAGTATTACACTGTTGAACCTTAAACACCACCTGACACTTCACCATAGCATGTGTGACAGCTTATAGAAAAGATATAAGAGAGTTCTTTCTTTTTTCACTGCCCAATACAGCATTACAGGATAACATTCATAGGGAAGAAAATTTAAAGTAAAAATAAATTGCACAGTATTGCTAGTTCTAATTTATTATTATAAATTATTAACACAATATACCAAATATATAGTAGAGGGGTTAAAAAAAGCCAGTGGCAGTTTGTAAGAATTTAATTAGTAACCTGGCAACAAAAGCAATTCTATTTTGGTATGGTCCGTGATGGTTTATGATTCTGGGACATTTTCCAAAGTAGAACAGGTTTTTAAAGTTCAAGCATAACTGCACATTATAAACCATCCAAAAATATCCTGAATAGAATACTAGAAAGGACAGGTTTTTATCAGACCCAATCAATATGAAAAAAAATACCTCACTGTCTCTCTCCCACTTACACAAACTACATGCACTGGCTCATATACAAAATTCACTTTAAAATACAAGCTTCCTGTGAACTCACAAATGATTTGAGGAATGAAACCAAAATTATGGCTGTGAAGGACTGTGCACAAGATTTTGTGGGACCATTATACTTATTGTTTAGCCCTATGACAGTGTAGGATTTGGTAGGTTCACAAAGGAGCCATGAAATCCCAGCAACCATCTTGGAATCATTCCTGATGAGAAATGATTCCGTAAAGAGTTGTAAAGTACTTAAAACTTCCATTTGTAGTGCAAAAGAATATTTGTATTTCAAAAGAATGTCTATCTGATATTTTATCAGTTATGTCTATCAGCATTTCTAGAATGACTGCACCTGAAGCACGAGGGGGATGGAACTTTGTCTGGGCTTGCTGGAGGAAGGTAGCAGTGCTTTATGGTGATGGGGAGGGGGGACAGGAAGGAGATCGGAAATTGCTGCAAAAAAAGTGGATGGTGGTCAGCTTTGTGGCTCTGACTCACCCCCTCAGAATATAAGGGTGGAAGGCTTTAAAAGAGAAACCAGGGGCATTGGAAGCCTTTTCTCTGTGGAGCAGGCTAGGCAGCCTACACCTTTCCTCCCATTAAGGTGTAATATGTTGGGCATTGTGCTAGTTACTCCTTTGTAAAGGAGCTGGGAAGGAATTTTTCCCCCACCACCATATTAGCTTTGGTGGAGTAGTGTTTTTTGCCTTTCCCATAGCAGGTGTCAGGGAGGACCTATTATGGTGAGGAGAAAAGTGGTTATGCTTTATGCTGCAACATCTTTTGTAAGTGGGGGGAAGATGTCCAGTGCAAGTACACCATAGGGAAGGCTTCCAGTGACCAGATAAATGGCCTGGTAAGGAACTTGAAAAGGATGTGCTGGCTAATGGAACAGGCCTGGGGGTTCAGTCTTCTATGATTAGTATGGCAGGGAGTCAACCTCCCCCCCTTTCTTAAAGCCCACCTTAATGCTCCTATGAGGCAGTGGCTGTATGGTACGGTTCAAGCCATGGACTGGCTGGGGACCTGGATGGAAAATGAAGGGGGCTGGTGGAAACCCTGGGTAGTTATTTGAATGAACAAGGATTTGCCTGCACTGTACACTTTTATCCACCAGGTAATCTCAGACATTTAATAATAAAGTTGTGGCCTGATTAAATTCATTTCAAGTGTCTCCTGTCCTTTTTTCGGTATAACTGGACAATGCCTCTAAGATTTCTAGTATCTTTGAGTATTTACTTCCTTTGATTTCTGAGAATTCTTTTGCCAGAAAAATGGACCTGAGGCCCGGTTAGGATTTTGACTTTCACTTTTTCATTAAAGAAATGCCTATAGGGACATATTTAAAGCTCTTTACTGATGGCAAAATGTTTATCATATTTGATAAAAAAATATAATTCAGAGCTGGTGCTATTTCCCCCCAGTTACAATAGCCATTTCACTTTAAACTAGGTATTTCTTTTGAGTAGTGGAAAGTTTTCCTAGAATACATGTAGTAAGTTACAGTCCTGCAGCCTTAAAATTCCACTTATACAGAAAGAAAAGTATCTTATATTTTAAGAGCTTAATGTTATCTCATGCAAGTCACACTGTAGGGGTTATTAAGGCTCCAAGACTGCATATACCTGAATCAATTATCAAAGTATTTTAAGCTGCAGGACATCATGCTTATGTGGAATTTTAACTAACTCAAGTAATAAATAGTACATCATCAAAAATTTTAAGTCACACAGAATAGTGTCCAAACAGGTTGAAAATTACACCTGACGATAAACCGGTGAAACTTGATCATAGAAGCAAGCAGTCAGCAAGTTGATAAGGATTTGGTGTAAATTGAATTGAAATAAGCCATACTTGAACTGGAATAATTGTCCACACATGGGTCTGTACTAGTTTAACTAAATTGATTTTAAAGCCAGTTTATAGGCAAGTGGTACAATTTCTCATGTAGACAAGATCTTATAGAGAAGGAAGAAATGACTGAGTGTGAAAATGATAAGGAAGCTTTGAACTATTGGTCACAGGCAGCTTCAGTTCAACATAGAAAGGATTGGGTCCACAATCTGTTAATTCCAGACATAAGAGTCAGTTTTGCTTGCTCATGAATGTGTTTGCTCTAAAGTAGGTAGATATGTTGAGCAAATAGATAATACTTTTACCTAATTATTTTCCATATGTAGTTTATAAGGTGTCAAAATTAAACTATTCATTCTTAAGTACCTTATTTGGTTACACTGTATTTTTACATTTTTGAAGAAATTTTCCATGTACAGCAGGTGCCTCATAAGCACTATTTTCAAATACATTGTCCTACTGTTATTAATACCAAGTTGGACTTCAGCAGCACCTCATTCAGTCTATAGCATATATGGAATATCAACTCTGCAACATATTTGTTCTACACCAGCTCTGGGAAAGAAAAGCTCCAGATTACCCTGGAAGCCAAGTCAATTTATAGAATGGGTGCTATTTATTTGTGCCCAATCTACCAATCCTCTCCCACTTCACCATCAGATCTGATGTCCTGTTGTCCCTTTAACACAAAAAAGGGACATAACACTGATGAAAGATGGAAGATTACATTTGACATTTCTTTCCTTTTTAGGTTATGATAGGGATGTGGGAAATATTGGCTACTACTAAAAAAAGGATGCCATTTGAAGGCTCTTCAAGTTCTGGCTAACTATGTGTGTCTTATTTACCCAAATAATTCCTGTTTATTTTTCTTCTGTTTATTTTGTTGCTGAATGTCTAATCCGACAATAATGAATCATATGAGATTCACAGTATTCTGATCCCAAAACAGAGTATAGGCTTTGAGGTACTTTGCAGAATTTAAGATTAGTCATCAGATAAAATGTGGGATTATTCTCTTTTATCAACCAGAAGGAAAAATCCCACAGTTTTAATTCTCATTACTGAAAGCATATAGACTTCTGTAGTAGGAATCTTACCTCTTTCATGGTATGTTTGAAGCAACAAAATACCCCAACCCCCCTATACCCACCTTGCCTCAGTGGCTACTGCCAGTCATCATCTAGCCCTTTCTCTCAGGGTCAAACTGCAGTCTGAAATGGCCACTCATCACTGGCAAGGGGGGTTGGACCTGCTGCCTTTCTTGGCCTGGCTGCCTCCCTTCAAGGCCTCAGCCTGGCAGGTCACCAGGCCAGAGCTTCCCAGCTCAGCCTGTCCTTTCCCAGTACTGCTCTGCCTAAGGTACCCCTGTCTCTACCAGACAGCTAGCTGAGCTAGGTCCTTCTTGCTCCTCTGCTGGAGCAAGACTCACTTCCTTTTCCCCAGAAGCCCTTCTTATACTGGCCCTGATTGGCTGCCTCAAGCCTGCTCATGATTGAGTCCCTGGGGCATCCCTTTCCTGTTTTCAACCCCTTCCTGACTGGAGCGGGGTGATTCGGCGGGTAGTCTGGACATACCCATAGACTCATAGACTTTAAGATCAGAAGGGATAATCATAATCATCTAGTCTGACCTTCTGCACATTGCAGGCCACAGAATATCACCCACCCACTACTGTAATAGACCCCTAACTTCTGGCTGAGTTACTGAACTCCTCAAACCACGTTTTAAAGACTTCAAGTTACAGAGAATCCACCATTTACAGAAGTTTAAACCTGCAAATGACCCATGCTGCTGAGAAAGGCAAAACTCCCCCAGGTCTCTGCCAAATTGACACAGGAGAAAATCCCTTTCCAGCCCCAAATATGGTGATCAGTTAGACCCTGAACATGTGTGCAAGATGCCTCAGCCAGACACGTTTACCTGCTGCCCACAGTACACAAAAGGCAACCATTTTGGTTTTCACTACGAATTTTTTTTTATTACTTAAAAGTTTTTTTCTGCTTGATTTCACATTTCACATAAAAAATAGATTATCCCTACCTTTTCAGAGGCTCATAATCAAAAGTGAAGTGGTGAACATTTTCAAATGGAATTTGTCATCTCTTTTTCACAACTGTAAATAGTGAACTTTTCTTTGAAAGGCTAGGGAAATCAGAAGGAAGAAACTAGAGTGATTTTGAGGAGTGAAGGAATGCCACTGGAACTGGATAAAATACAAAGTTCACTGTTTAGTATATGTCAAATAAAAGTTGGGTTCAATTATCAGTTCTCTAAATGTGTGTGTGTGTGTGTGTGTATGCAAATGTGGTTGTATCTTAGAGCTTGTGATCTTCCAGAAAATGCCATCCTAGCCACTATGGATGTAGAAACTCTCTACACCAACATTCCACACAAAGATGGACTACAAGCCATCAGGAATAGTATCCCTGATAATGTCACAGCAAACCTGGTGGCTGAACTTTGTGACTTTGTCCTCACCCACAACTATTTAAGATTTGGATACAATTTATACTTTCAAGTCAGCTGGACTGCTATGGGTACCTGCATGGCCCCACAGTATGTCAACATTTTTATGGCTGACTTAGAACAACGCTTCCTCAGCTCTCGTCCCCTAACGACCCTACTCTATTTGTGCTACATTGATGACATCTTCATCATCTGGACCCAGGGGAAGGAGCCCCTTGAGGAATTCCACCAGGATTTCAACAATTTACATCCCACCATCAACCTTGGCCTGGACCAGTACACACAAGAGATCCACTTCCTAGACACTACAGTGTTAATAAGCAATGGTCACATAAACATCACCCTATACCGGAAACCTACTGACTGCTATACTTACCTACACATCTCCAGCTTTCATCCAGACCACATCACACGATCCATTGTCTATAGTCAAGCTCTAAGATACAACCACATTTGCTCTGATCCCTCAGACAGAGACAAACACCTATAGAATCTCTATCAAGTGTTCTTAAAACTACAATACCCACCTGATGAAGTGAAGAAACAGATTGACAGAGCCAGAAGGCTACCCAGAAGTCACCTACTACAAGACAGGCCCAACAAGAAAGTAACAGAACGCCATGAGCCGTCACCTACAGCCCCCAACTAAAACCTCTCCAGTGCATCAAATAGGATCTACAACCTATCCTGAAGGATGATCCCTTACTCTCACAGACCTTGGGAGACAGGCCAGTTCTCACTTACAGACAGCCCCCCCAACCTGAAGCAAATACTCGCCAGCAACTACATACCACATAACAAAAACACTAACCCAGGAACCAAACCCTGCAACAAACACCGGTGCCAACTCTGTCCACGTATCTATTCAAGGTACACCATCATAGGATCTAACCACATCAGCCACACCATCAGGGGCTCATTCATCTGCACATCTACCAATGTGATATATGCCATCATGTGCCAGCAATGCCCCTCTGCCATGTACATTGGTCAAACCAGACAGTCTCTACGCAAAAGAATAAACAGACAGAAATCTGACATCAGGAATTATAACATTAAAAAAACAGTAGGAGAACACTTCAGTCTCCCTGGTCACTCAATAACAGACTTAAAAGGGGCAATTCTTCAACAAAAAAACTTCAAAAACAGACTCCAGTGTGAAGCTGCAGAACTGGAATTAATTTGCAAACTGGACACCATCAAATTAGGCCTGAATAAAGACTGGGAGTGGATGGGTCATTACAAAAACTAATTTACCCATAATAATTTCCCCCTACTGTTACTCACACCTTCTTGTCAACTGTATGAAATGGGCCACCCTCATTACCACTACAAAAGTGATTTTCCTCCCTTGGTATTCTACTGTTAATTGAATTGTCTCATTAGACTGACTCCCTACTTTGTAAGGTAATTCCCATCTTTTCATGTACTATGTATATATACCTGCTACTGTATTTTCCACTCCATGCATCTGATGAAGTGGGTTCTAGCCCACGAAAGCTTATGCCCAAATAAATTTGTTAGTCTCTAAGGTGCCACAAGGACTCCTTGTTGTTTTTGCTGGTACAGACTAACACAGCTACCACTCTGAAACCTGTCAAAAATTTTAAGATACCCAGAAAATTAAAACACATACAAACCATTTCTAGTTAGTGTAATATGATTATTTTCAAAGGCACACATGGCATTAAATATTTCAGCCAGTGTTCTTGTTCAAATTTTCTTTTTCTAGATTGTGATGCAAATAATGTTTGCTAGCTTAGACAATAGCCACTTGGAGGTTTTTTCAAATGTTTTTAACAGTTATGAGAAAGGTATTTTCAATGTTTGATAAATCGGATGAGACTGAGTGGCATATAATTGCTTCTTTGTCAAATGAAGCAATTTAGCTGTAATAACAGCCTCCAGGCATAAAATCAGCACCATTATTATCAGACCAAATTTTTTATCATCTTATTATTATTCTAAATGAAAAGCAGAATTCACACATCTTTCTAATTTGGTCATAGACATACAAAAGCACAGTTTGACGTGTGGCAATTCCTATATTCTTTTAAGCTGAAAAACAGCTGTACTGCACACTATTAGAAATTTGTTTCCTGATTTAAACATCCATACTAAGTCTGTGGACTACTGTAATGCAGCTTAGTGTATGTTCAGAAAAAAATAGACTGTGCACTCTGCTATGAAGCCTTCACATAAAATGGTCTGTATTGGTTGTGATAGCAAAGATAAAATGCTTTTGCTAAATTAGGTTTGATGAGAATTTACTTTTAGCTGTAGATTATAATAAGCATTTAATTGAGTTTCTACATGAAACTAGAAAGTAAATTTACTTCATCTATTCTTTGTCATCGTTGACAGCATCACTGCCCTCCCCATCGCCCAGACTTCCAAACTGAGGGTCATTTTTACTCCTCTCTCACCTCTTTGCCCAGCCAGATTTTGTATTTCCTCCTCCAAAGCATAGCTGAAGTCCCACTGTTTATCTCACTGTGCTCTGACCATTTCCAGACTTACTCTCAGGCCTTCTCAATAACCATGTTATCCTCTCCAGTTCACTTAAAACATGGCCACTAAAATTAACCTCCTTGTCTGATGATCAGGCCATATCACTGCCCTCGTTGAAGGTCCTACACAATTCTGCTGTGACCTGTATCTCTGTTATCTTCTCATCCTCCCTCACTATCCTACCCATAGCACCAATGACAGCCTTGATGACCTGTTTGTCTTGGCTGTGTATATAACTATGAAACTGCCATGACGTTGTTTCTGTGTAATATACATTTAATTCTCTAAGAACACTGTCTTCTGATACTGGATGCCATTTGGTGTTCAGACTGTTACGAAGACTACACATACTGAATGCCCACTCGTAAAGACTTCACTTTTGTTTGTTCTTCTTTTATTGTTCACCTGATCCAATGCTTTCAATTAGTGTGCTCTTTGTGTATGGAGGAACATATGAGTTCCAGTAACAACAAATGAAACTCTGAAAGCATTCAGAGAAGATAAAGAAGCAAGGGAAAAGTTTTCTGGTTAAAAAGAAATAAAGAAAAGGTAAAATGGCCACTTGATGGACATATGTAATACATTACCTGTCTGTATGGGAATTGAAATCTGGCCCTTAGAGACTGAGTTTCTTCTCCCAAAAAGGAAAGAGAATTAATAGATGTGGATGAAATTAGTTCACACAAAGAAACTTGTTGAGGGTAAAAGTTGGGAAACTGAGTCATAAATCCAACCAATTTAGACTTAATTAATATTCTCCTTTATTTATACAATTTCAGGCAGAATTATTATCACTAATAATGTCTGAACATACATTTATGCCAGACAAATAATAACAGACAAGATAAAATTGATAAAAGTGAGCCCAAGTTATCACATTATGCAGTACCGGGAAATCTTTCTATCTTCCATGATAGTTGTTCCTTCTCTGATCCCGGTCTGATTCTTCAGTCCCATTCTTCGGTTTCTGGTCTGGTGTTTTTCCAGTTTGGGTCCATGTTTGCATAGATCTTTTATACATTTCTACACTACAGATTACTTAACTTTATGCAATTGGCTTTTAGCACAGCCACCTTTGGGTTTTAGGTAACATGTACATTACGCATGCACAAGCTTCAATTATCCAACTTCTGCATTTTTTCTCCTGGTGTTGCAGTTTCTAGATTATGTCCTGGGTCTTCCCAGAAAAAAAGGGTTTCTATTTATCATTACATATTTGTTTATCTCTTACTTACATCTTACAACACAACATATTGTTTCATCGGCAATAATATTTAAAACAAATCAGTAATTCTTTGTAAAAAACTGGCAAAGACACCCATATGTGAGCAAGGCCTGGTCTTAAATATTACCTCATCTGTACACATTCATTATCCATTTTTAAAAATAATCAAAATATAGCTAACAAAGCCTTTAATTTTATCATTTAGCAAGCCTTCATTTTATATTTCAAAGTTATAAGTCAATATATGTGTATTATCTCCTTCTACACTTTAATCTATTAGAAGGCAGTGGAATTAAAAAAAAACATGATCATTCTTCAGTGTCAACATTTCTTATCTTCTTTAAACATGGATTTTTCATTCAAAGTCCATTTTCTGTTTGTGAATCATTACAAAGAGACTTCAGAAAATTTCCTCTGAATGCATTTTTAGGGGTGTTTCAAGTTTAAGGCTTTGATATTTAGCAGTTGTTAATGGTACCTCAACAAAGTGTAAATGCTGCTGTAACACTTGAGCCTTCAGATAAAAATACTATCCAGTCTGAGAAGGTACTTGTGCTAATTCATCACATGTGGGAAGAAAAAGGCCCAGTTAACAGGCAAAGATGACAACATAGTCTGTCACACCTCAGATGGCATCAGCAAATAAGGATTCCATGTTTCTATTATTTCCATTCCCTTTTTCCCTCCGTGTCATTTGTCTCATTTTACCATCTGTTTAAAAGCTGATGGGGAGAGGAAGAAATTAAGATCAATCTTTTTTTTCTTACACATACTTTTGCTATTATACCTCAGCCTTATGCCCAGCTGATTCACTCAGAGATGGTGGCCTTCCACACGCTAATCTCTGCCTGCCTGTGGAGAAGTGGACAATAGTTGCCTCTGTGGCCCCATTCCCTCCCCCAACAGCCTAAACTCTACAGAGAGCCTTCCAGTGGCCTCATATCCACATATGGGAAGGAGTCTGAACCAGAAGAGATGGGGAAAGAAAGATGTTGGGCTGGGAGAGCTATCTACAGTACCCTCTAATCTCCACCAACACTTCAAGGACTATACTTGTACTGTATTGACTTTCCTGAAGATTCTCTGTGTGGTGGTGAAACCTATTTGAAAGGGTGAGGAGGTTGGGCAGCTGAGGGCAGGGGAATCCCAACAGAAAGCTCCAGTGAAGCCACACTGCAGCAATTTCCACTGGGGGAGTACAGGGAGCCACAGGGCTAAGGTAGAGGCAGAGGGTCTCCATGCAGATGGTCCTTGACTTCCAGAAGGTCCCTTGAAATCTATAGGTTCGGAGAGCTGAATCTCTTGATTCATGTGGCTTTGTGTGAGTGTGTTGCAGAAGAGAGGCAAAACATTTCCCCTAATAAAAGAAAAGAATGCAGATAAAACTCAGGAGATGTTCAGAGTTTTCCATCCTTTGATCAGAATTCCCCATGGAAGGGGGAATCTTGGCCAAATTGCTGTGAACATACTGAGTATGTATTTTTTCCCTTTTTGTCCATATTCTTGACAGATCACAGGATCCTTCTTTGTGTAATGAGTCCTAATTTAATCATACTGTCTTCTTTCATTTTTAATTTCCTTTCCACCTCCCATCTGTAATGTTCCTCTTCCCATTGCCCCATTGCACATGCTTCTCTGCCACCTTTCTCCTCCTCTTCCCTTGTACATGCTATAGACCAAAGTTTGAAAACAGCTGTTACACATAATTGTCTATAAGTTATTGTTTCTCTGATTTTTTTTATATGCAACAAAATATATTTTGCCAGCTTGTTTCAATAGAAACAAGGAGTGAAAAGAAATAGAGTGAGCTGGACAATTTGACAAAAAATGATTTGAACACAACAATTTTGTAATGGGAAAGGGGTTCTAGGTTTAAATATATATATACACTGGGTAAAACTCTCTATTTACCTGAGATTGCCACACTTTGAACAATCCTTGTCAAAATGGACCCATTGTAACTAATGAAGCAGAAAAATGCATGGCACACAGTTTATCCATCAGGCCATGTGTTCAGTAGTAAGTGCACCTTCACAGGATGCCCTGAGGTCAGCATTTAAACTGCAGGATTCTGATAGCGCTTTTACATTGCAAATACTTTCTTCTTGATTTTTAACAGTTCTGCACAATTTATCATCTTTTCTTTATCTGCAATTTCAGGAGAAACGTGCTCTGTGAGCATGGATGAATGTCTGGACAGGCCCTGTAGGAATGGAGGTACCTGTGAAGATGTAATGAATGGCTTCAAATGCAATTGCCCATTTGGTAAGGATTTATAAGCTTTTACATCACTCTGCATTACTCTGACTAAAGTCACTTGTATGTTGTACTGCTGTTATTGAGATGTTATCAAATATTGTAAGCTAAGAGCATCCTGTCTGCTGCTTGAAAGACACATTGCTGTTATTTAGAAAAGTAAATGTGGAAGCTCTTTGGAAACATTTGTCTAAAATTAAACTATGAAGAATTTTGATAAACAATAATCTAGCTCAGATAAAAAATTGCCTGTCAGTCTTTCATTCTAAGCCTTAAAATAAAACAAAACATACATTATCTAAGGATAAAATAGCAGTTCTACATAACTATGCCCAAATATGGTAATTTGTATATATTTATTTACTCATTTAGTTATCTGACTGTACACCAGGCTTATGTTTAAACTGTTTTGTTTTTTTAATTTTTGTTTGTTTGAAATGTAAGTCCCAATTCAGCAAGACATTCCTATATATGAGGTTCCTATATTTGATTCAGCAAGTTAGTAGTAGTAAATATTTAAATTATGGTAGCACCTAAAGTGTGCTGGCTGCTGTTCAAACACAGAAAAGAGTCTGTCCCTATTGTGATGGAGTGTAAACCCCCCACTGATTCTGGAGGTTTAACAGGAGTTTGAGATCTGAATTAGCATAGCTGGTGGGGTGTTAAGAAGGTCAGTTAGCAAGGCCACCTGAAAAGGGGCCAGGTTTCCTTACAAAAGGACTCAGAAAATTTAGCTAAAAGAAGACACAGGAAAGAGGAGATTTTGCTCTGTGAGCATGGTTTGCTTGAAATTAGGAGAAAAAAAGAATGTGAAAAGGCCATAAGAGTTAGCTCCTGTGGTGGATTTCAAGATGGGGCAAGCCTTCAGGGAATCAGCCTTGGGGCGTTGGTATTCAGCTAAGGAGCAGCATTTTGAGGAAGATTGATGAAGGGCTAAAGTTCAACCCTCACGGAGAATGGAACTGGCTTCAGTTTATATTTTTTGGTTGGGGATTTACTGAAAACCTGTGGGAGACTCCTGTGGACTATAGCTGTAAAGGAAGGGGGAGCTTAAGATCTTGGGGAGCCTGAGAGGAATGCAGGTACACAGTGAGCCACAGAATGGGGCTGTTGGGCAGGTCAGCAAATAAATAAGGTAAGAAGTAGCACAGGGAGGAAACAGCAGGCCTGAGTAGACAGACCTGGTCTGCTTAATACAGGATCCTTGGTCTGGAGCCCAAAGAAGAGGGAGGGCTAGAGTTCCCCTATCAGCCACCAAAAAAAGGAAGACCTTGGGGACCAGGGTAGAAGGACTTGAGTTTGGACTTGAGCCAAAGACTTGATGCAGACAAGACAGTCAGACTGGGGAAAGGGGTAGCAGAGTGAGCAATGTGATGGCAGCAAACAATATGTTGATGATAGTTGTGTGGTGGGTATTTTTGGGGGGGGGGGTTAGGGGGTGTTTAGTTAGAAGGGATATTGAAGGGAGAGGGGACACTGAAAGGGAGGAAGATGAGGGAGATAGGGCAAGGGGAGAAGAGGGTAGTAATGCTGAGGTGAAGAGGCTCTGAGGGAAGGGAAGGGCAGATGCAAACAGCAATCAGCACAGAGTGGATAGAGTTCAGTGAAAGCTGTAGAAATTTTTCTGAATGCCCAGAGGTCCCTGCTCTAACTACTACTGCCCCTCTCAGCTGGAGTCTCTGGCTGGCTCCTCTTTACAACTTTCTCCCAAGTCCATGTGGTGAGGAAGAGGAAGGAGAGACTCCACCTAGTTCCTAGTGCCCCACGGGGAGGAGGGGCTTCTCCTCTGCACAGTTCTGTGTCTGGGGAGGAGTGGCCCTGTTTTCTTTCTAAACATGTACAAGTATTTCTTATACCAAAGAACCATAGTAACACACTTTGCAGCCAGGTTTTTGTTTGCTATATTTCTCTATAATCGTACTTCTAGTTTGGTTGGGTTTGTTTATTGTGGTTTTAGTTCCCAGAGTTATCTGGGACTCGATACTGTACTTCTGATCTGATTGATAACAAGAATCCACTTGGAGCACATCATTTTGGGATATGGAAACTTGTTCATTAGAAACTGGACTGGATGAATAAGGGTGGATATGATAGAGGTCTATAAGACACTACGTACATTGTAGATATTATTACATTGATTCTAATAGGAGAATCACTTCCAAATATGAAAGAACTAATTCCAGGTAATACATGAATAAAAAATGAAAACTTAGCTTCTTGTCACCATGCTTTAATTGAATATGCATATCTTACTGGCTGTCTGACAGTAAATAGGTTTCCCTGATCAAAGGAACAATAGTTGTTTTTTTGTTTTGTTTTGTTTTGTTTTGTTTTGTTTTGTTTTGTTCCTCCCCCCCGCCCAAATAAATAGCCCAGCCTTGTTTATAGCACAACTAGTAATATATATTTCCAAGGAAAACAACACAAGAAGAATAAATAATTTGGTTATAGACAGTCTGCTTTTCTTCAAATGAGAATATATGGGTCAATAATTGAATGTTTGACTAGATGGCCCACAGCTAGCACTTAATTTCCTTGTTTTCCTTTAGAAGTATTTTCATTTACTGTAGCTGTGGCCTCCTGAGAAAGTAATATATTAATGAAAACTTGCAGCTCTATTTTGTGTAATCTTTTGGGCATTATTGCCTTAATTTTAAATAGTTTGGTTGATAAATGTTTATAACCATTCCCTGATCACTTCTTTTTTTCACCTCCTTGTCTGTTACGCTTGCTTGTTGCATCTGATCTTTTGGAACTGTTACCATGTCTTCCTGTACAGTACCTACAAAAATTGAGCCTTTGGGCACTATTGCAACATAAATACACAATCTAAGGTGTGGGCTATCATCTGGAGTGGGTTTGCTTTTTTAGTAGTAGTAGTCATAGATTCATAGACTTTAAGGTCAGACGGGACCATGATGATTGTCTAGTCTGACCTCCTGCACAACGCAGGCCACAAAATCTCACCCACCCACTCCTGTAATAAGCGTCTAACCTATGTCTGAGCTATTGAATTCCTCACATCATGGTTTAAGACTTCAAGGTGCAGAGAATCCTCCAGCAAGTGATCCATGCCCCACGCTACAGAGGAAGGCAAAAAACTCCCAGGGCCTCTGCCAATCTGCCCCGGAGGAAAATTCCTTCCTGACCCCAAATATGGCAATCAGCTAAACCCTGAGCATGTGGGCAAGACTCACCAGCCAGACACCCAGGAAAGAATTCTCTGTAGTAACTCAGATCCCACCCCATCTAACCTCCCATCACAGGCCATTGGGCATATTTACCGCTAATAGTCAAAGATCAGTTAATTGCCAAAATTAGGCTATCCCATCATACCATCCTCTCCATAAACGTATCAAGCTTAGTCTTGAAGCCAGATATGTCTTTTGCCCCCACTGCTCCCGTTGGAAGGCTGTTCCAGAACTTCACACCTCTGATGGTTAGAAGCCTCCATCTAATTTCAAGTCTAAACTTCCTGCTGGCCAGTTTATATCCATTTGTTCTTGTGTCCACATTGGTACTGAGCTTAAATAATTCCTCTCCCTCCCTGGTATTTATCCCTCTGATATATTTATAGAGAGCAATCATTTTCCCCTCATCCTTCTTTTGGTTAGGCTAAACAAGCCAAGTTCTTTGAGTCTCCTTTCATAAGACAGGTTTTCCATTCCTTGGATCATCCTAGTAGCCCATCTCTGTACCTGTTCCAGTTTGAATTCATCCTTCTTAAACATGGGAGACCAGAGCTGCACACAGTATTCCAGATGAGTCTAACTATTACGGTAGTGTGTAGAACCTTCAATCGGGGATCAGAGCCTCATTATGCTAGGTGCTACACAATGCCATAACAAAGAAATGGTCCCTGCTATGAAGACCTTACAATCTAGTCTGCACTCCTCTGTAACATAGGCCATCAAACATCACTCAAGGATTCCTGCATAAAACCCATAATTTCTGGTTAAGCTATAGAATATGTTTAAGAAAAACTTCTGGTCTTGATTAAAGACTAAGACTTGGATGCACAAAAAGAGTGAGGAATCTACGTTCCACTGTTCGGTGTTTTGCTCATTGCAGTGAGGCCTGCTGAACATCATAGATAACTAAACTTCTTGTATGCATGTGTTTTTTCCAGTGACACTTTTCTAGCAGTTATGTTTCTGCCTGAGGGAATGTGCATTGCTGCCTGTCTCCTACCTAAACCCCAGAGTAATTCACAAATTGGAGTAAGGTAGGGGTTTGGCTGCCTAAATTGGGAATGTAGGAATGCTCAGTGAGCTTCTACTTGGTTGGGCCCCACAGGCAACTTCTCACAAAACACCTGGGAGTGGAGGACCACCTCACTCACAACTTTTAGCCTAGTTTTTAGAGTATTCTTCTGGGATATGTAAGACCCCCCCTGATTAAAGTCCCCCCATCCACCTTGGCAGGAGGAGGGTTTTGAATAGGGATCTGTTACCTGCTAGGTGAGTGCTCCAACCACTGGGCTATGGGATATTCTGAGGTTTTCCTCCCTCAGCCTCTCCTGTTGAGGCTATTGCATTGTAGATAAATAATTAGTCACTAAAGAAAGCAGACTGGACTCTGTCACACCCTGGGTAAGTACCTTAATCACCAGGCTTTAGAATCATTTGCATGCTTGTATGTGTTCTCTCTCACATATGCTCTCTCTAGCATATATATATATGGGCCAGAGAGAGCGCCCCCCCACAGCATACTGTTTTTTGTGAATTGCAGTCTAAAGTGCCTATGTTTCCACAATCATTGTATGGGAGCTTGGGCACTTAACTCCGGCTCTGTTAATCTCACTGATTTTGTTAGGCACCTAAAAGTTAAGCACTGTGGTGCTCAGTGGCACAATGCTTAACTCCTTTTCTGCATCCAGGCCTAAGTCACAGAGAATCTACCCCATCAGTAGGTATATCGTTCAAATGGTTAATTGCCCTCAAGTATTAAATGAGAGCCAACAGCTAAATGAAACAGACAGAAGGAACACAAGGAAGCTTTGAAGTAGCTGAAGCTTTTCCTCTGTTACACCTGTACCTATATCACTAGTTCTTGGAGTATTGTCTATGATTCAAAGTGATCACTTAATCATTAGCTTTCCAGAAGGAAAAAGCATGATTGGTGTGCCTAGAGCAGGCAGTATTGTTTTATGCCACCAACACTGAATATTAAGGGGATCCTCAGGCTGCAACCTGAAGGGGATCATGGCCCCAGTGACTGTCTCTTATGTGTATGTACAGAGCCTAACACAAGGGGCACTGATCTCAGTTGTGACCTCCAGGTGCTACTCTAATGCTGCTGCAGCTGCTTCTTATAACCTAGTCCTAGGCTCATCCCACATCATGAAGCATTCAGACATCATGATCACCAAACTCTTACACACTATCATATATACAGCAGGGGTTTTGGTATCAGTGGTATCTTAATAGAGGTGAGGAGAACTTTTGTTTCTAAATTCAGCAAAAATTCTATAGAAATGTGCACCTTTAATAGAACATCACATGAACACATTTGCTAACATTTTTCATTTTAAGTAGTTTCTCTAAATTTTCACACCACACTAATTACATATCAAGTATGAATATTTTTGTTCTATCATGTTTGTTATTTATGAGTTTTTAAAAAAGTCTTGAAAACCTTTTTATAGTATAAAAATCCCTTCAATTTCCTTCAAGTTTTGCTCAAACAAAACTCCCAATATTGAGCTGAGATCAAATCTGGAAAGGGTTTTTTGTTTTTGTTTGTTTTTAGCAATGGATGAAGTTTGAGTGTTCATTTTAGAGGCTTACTCTTGATACAACAGTGGAGAGATACTATTTAAAGATATATCCATAGGTTGCACAAGGTGGGGAGACAGAAGGCTCGTTTCTCCACTGTCTTTTGCTTCATGTATTTATTTACCCATGTGCCCATGTGCCAGTGTGTGAAATAGTAGCAAATCTGATTGGGTACCATTCTACACCCATCTAGGTCTAAACCACTCTAGATGGTACATTATGCTATGTGTTTAGGCATGTCTGACTGTCCCAAAATGAGTGAGTTTCAGCAATAGCATGGGACTGAAGGGCTGAATTTTTACTCAGAGCTAGTCCCTCTTTGACATTCAAAAGGTGCAAAGTAACTAGAAACTGTTCCGCAGACAACTTCCCCGTCAGAAGGGGACTCCCTGCTAGTGCAGATGTGCTGGATCAGGCCCTGTCTGCTGTTTCCTCTCCCCTAATTGGCATAGGTGGCAGCATAGGGAATGTTAGAGTGTGGCGTGAGCACAGCAGAGCTCTGCTCTCATCTGTAATTCTCCAGTGGAATAGGGTCCAATCGCCATTGTCCACATATATACAGCCTGTAGAAGTATATAGTAGAACTGTTGGGGAGGGCTAGTGAGTTAGTAAAAGGGTCAAGTACATTCCACACTTGGGCTAAATTTTTTCAATGATTAGTACACTTCCTGAATGATACTTATAAATATCTTCAGGTCTCACTACTTAACCAGTTTCAAATGCCAGTGGATGCTCTTGTATTTGTAAGAATGATTGTGCATGCCTATAAATGTCTGAGTTCTTTCAAATATCAAGAACTGCAAACATGCTGAGAGATAGGAGATTGCATCTTTCTTAAATTTATGTATAAGGAGTTCTGAACTTGCACAACATGATGCTGTCAAATAACCAAACTTTCTTTCAAAACTGCTTTCAAAAAGCAAAGGCACTAGACTTATGTTAAATTTCAAGCTTCAGCCGTGTTTAGATGCAACAAACACCCAAACATTTTCATAACAAAAGAGAAATGTTCTTGTTTCCATTTTCAGAAAACGGATAGTATTTTTCTTACGGTAAAATTCCTAACACTGCCTTGTCTGAGAGGGGGGGGTCGTCTCTTTTTTTTCTCCTCTAAGAAACTTCTCCAAAATTTAAGTCCTAGGGATTCATAATTTTCTCATAAACATTGCCTCAACATATCCTTCATAGTATATTAGTAAATAAGTTGATTTATGCCAATATTTTAATTAAAATAAGACTGACACCACCACAGACTCAGTAAGCCTTTCTTTTACATTACTAGATACATTCATGGAGGATAGGTCCATCAATGGCTATTAGCCAAGATGGGTATAGATGGCGTCCCTAGTCTTTGTTTGCCAGAATCTGGGAAAAGGTGACAGGGAATGGATCACTTGATGATTACGTGTTCTACATCCTGTCTTCCAACAGTGGCCAGTGCCAGGTGCCCCTGAGGGAATGAACAGACCAGGTAATCATCAAGTGATCCATTCCCTGTTGCCCATTCCCAGATTCTGGCAAACAGTGGCTAGGAATACGATCCTTGCCCATCCTGTTCTGTTCATTCCCTCAGAAGCACCTAGCATTCAACACTGTGGAAAGACAGGATACTGGGTTAGATGGACCTTTGGTCTGACCCAATATGGCCATTCTTATGTAGATGAAACATAATGACTGATGAGACTTACAAAATCTACCAGAATAAAAGATGAGTTGTAACCTTTGAATAATATAGGGTCTATAATAGTGCACATAATTCCATAAATATGTTTTTTCTGTGAAAAACAGTAGTTCTGCTGAAGGTCTTATATTACTAAATTCTTATAATTACTATAACTGTAAAAGTAAATGTACTGTTATTGCACCACCAACTGGACTTTTAATGGTGATATTGACTGGACCCGCCAGGGTCCCTTATCAATTGGCTGTTCCAGTAGAAAACAGGACACCTGGCAACCCTAACCCAGTCCCTGTTAAAAGCTAAATTAACTTTGTCAGATAAAGAATTTATTCCTGTAATCCTCCAACATTTTATTATTGTCTAACCTCCTAAGAGCCAAAATACTAGTCCAAACTAAATTAATTACAGTTCATACAATAAAACCTTTGTCAACTCATATTTTAATACTGGCAATCAACACAACCCAGTGTATCTTTCACAAATAGGCAATATAATGGAACAGACTGTGGAGCTCTTCAAAGTTTAAGCAAATTAATTTCCCTTTCTTAAATGTAGGTGTTTCAAAGAAAATCCAAAGTGAAAAAACCCTAGCCTCTCAAATCACCTACCTGCACAATCTCATAAAAGATTTTCTCTTAAATCTGACCATAGAAAATTAAATTTAACAGCCTATTTACTATGATGCCAAAAGCAAGTCATTTAATGTAGCATCAAACACTGACAGCCCAGGATTTGCATAATATTTAAATTTATTAATATAATTAGAAACACTATAAATGTTTATGAATCATCCATAGCAGAAATAGCAGAAGCCATGGAAACATAAAATGTTTCTTCATTCTTACTATTGTCTCTATCCAGACTGTATTTAGGCAAGCCCAGTTTTCAGAAACACATATTGCTGCAAAAAAAATGAATACATTTATTTTCTGTTCTCCAGAATTTTCCGTAAGTAAATAGTTCTATTTATTTTTATTGAAAGAGTTTTTTAGAGTTTGGCTCAGCAAAGCCAGTTTCAACAGTGAAGAAAGAATATTTCTTTGAGTGATTTTACAGTATTAGCGGTTCTGGGATAGACATCATCTGGTACATAGAATTTTGCATCTTCCGAGAGTAGTCAGTCAAAGTTGCAAGGACATGAGATTTTTTTTTTCATTCCATGCTGCTGTAATCATTCCATGCCCAGGACATGTGTTTAAATATTTGAATGGACATTAACAGACTACACGATAGTGTGTAGATGATATACATGCAGAATGACATGCTGCTGAAAGGTAAATATAATGGAGTAAATTGGGAGTAGCAGTAAGTATAACTGTACCAGCATCTTATGTCTAACAAAGTTGGTACCTGAAAGAAGCATGCTGAATGTCTCTTCTATTCTGGCTGATATCGAATGCAAGTGACATTCTCAGCTCAGACATGACAGTGAAGTCACCACTTACATTAAGAAAATAGAAACAAATGGAGTTTTTTGGCAAACAAAAAATATTGTTAAGGGAACCACTTACCTAAACAACTCTGGCCCATAGATGAAGGATGTCTTATGGCTGAGACAATGAACCATGACTCAGGAGTTCAAGTTCAGTTTTTGGCTGTAGCATAGACTCCTAGTATGACCTCGAGCAAATCACTAATCTCTCTGTTCTTCTATTTCTCATCTGTAAATAGGGATGATATTACATTTGTCTGTTTAGATTGAAAGCTGTATGGGGCAGGGACCCCAGGACTGTATGATATATTTTAAATATCCTGTAATGAATTTTTGTTCTCAGTTTTTTTTTTTTTTGCTTCTTTCAACATCACTCTAAATGGATGACATGATGAAATACAATCAGCAAGTGACAACATTCACAAACCGTAGGTCATAGAATCATAGACTCATAGAATATCAGGGTTGGAAGGGACCTCAGGAGGTCATCTAGTCCAACCCCCTGCTCAAAGCAGGACTAATTCCCAACTAATTCATCCCAGCCAGGGCTTCGTCAAGCCTGACCTTAAAAACCTCTAAGGAAGGAGATTCCACCACCTCCCTAATTAACCCATTCCAGTGCTTCACCACCCTCCTAGTGAAAAAGTTTTTCCTAATATCCAACCTAAACCTCCCCAACTGCAACTTGAGACCATTACTCCTTGTTCTTTCATCAGGTACCACTGAGAACAGTCTCGATCCATCCTCTTTGGAAACCCCTTTCAGGTAGTTGAAAGCAGCTATCAAATCCCCCCTCATTCTTCTCTTCTGCAGACTAAACAATCCCAGTTCTCTCAGCCTCTCCTCATAAGTCATGTGCTCCAGCCCCCTAATCATTTGTGTTGCCCTCCGTTGGACTCTTTCCAATTTTTCCACATCCTTCTTGTAGTGTGGGGCCCAAAACTGGACACAGTACTCCTGATGAGGCCTCACCAATGTCAAATAGAGGGGAACTATCACGTCCCTCGATCTGCTGGCAATGCCCCCACTTATACAGCCCAGAATGCCGTTAGCCTTCTTGGCAACAAGGGCACACTGTTGACTCATATCCAGCTTCTCATCCATTGTAACCCCTAGGTCCTTTTCTGCAGAACTGCTTCCTAGCCATTCGGTCCCTAGTCTGTAACAGTGCATGGGATTCTTCCGTCCTAAGTGCAGGACTCTGCACTTGTCCTTGTTGAACCTCATCAGGTTTCTTTTGGCCCAATCCTCTAATTTGTCTAGGTCCCTCTGTATCCTGTCCCTACCCTCCAGCATATCAACCACTCCTCCCGGTTTAGTGTCATCTGCAAACTTGCTGAGAGTGCAGTCCACACCATCCTCCAGATCATTAATGAAGATATTGAACAAAACCAGCCCCAGGACTGACACCTGGGGTACTCCACTTGAAACTGGCTGCCAACTAGACATGGACCAGTTGATCACTACCTGTTGAGCCTGATGATCTAGCCAGCTTTCTATCCACCTTACAGTCCATTCATCCAGCCCATACTTCTTTACTTGCTGGCAAGAATACTGTGGGAGACTGTATCAAAAGCTTTGCTAAAGTCAAGGAATAACACATCCACTGCTTTCCCCTCATCCACAAGGCAATTAGGTTAGTCAGGCATGACTTGCCCTTGATGAATCCATGCTGACTATTTCTGATCACTTTCCTCTCCTCTAAGTGCTTCAGAATTGATTCCTTGAGGACCTGCTCCATGATTTTTCCAAGGACTGAGGTGAGGCAGACTGGCCTGTAGTTCCCCGGATCCTCCTTCTTCCCTTTTTTAAAGATGGGCACTGCATTAGCCTTTTTCCAGTCATCCGGGACCTCCCCCGATCGCCATGAGTTTTCAAAGATAATGGCCAATGGCTCTGCAATCACATCCGCCAACTCCTTTAACACCCTCAGATGCAGCGCATCCGGCCCCATGGACTTGTGCTCGTCCAGTTTTCCAAATAGTCCCGAACCACTTCTTTCTCCACAGAGGGCTGGTCACCTTCTCCCCATACTGTGCTGCCCAGTGCAGCAGTCTGGGAGCTGACCTGGTTCGTGAAGACAGAGGCAAAAAAATCATTGAGTACATTAGCTTTTTCCACATCCCCTGTTACTAGGTTGCCTCTCTCATTCAGTAAGGGGCCCACACTTTCCTTGACTTTTTTCTTGTTGCTAACATACCTGAAGAAACCCTTCTTGTTACTCTTAACATCTCTTTCTAGCTGCAACTCCAAGTGTGATTTGGCCTTCCTTATTACACTCCTGCATGTCTGAGCAATATTTTTATACTCCTCCCAGGTCAGCAAGGATTTCACTGTTAAGCCAAGCTGGTCGCCTGCCATATTTACTGTTCTTTCTACACATTGGGATGTTTTTTTCCTGCAACCTCAATAAAGATTCTTTAAAATACAGCCAGCTCTCCTGGACTCCTTTCCCCCTCATATTATTCTCCCAGAGGATCCTGCCCATCAGTTCCCTGAGGTAGTCAAAGTCTGCTTTTCTGAAGTCCAGGGTCCGTATTCTGCTGCTCTCCTTTCTTCCTTGTGTCAGGATCCTGAACTCGACCATCTCATGGTCACTGCCTCCCAGGTTTCCATCCACTTTTGCTTCCCCTACTAATTCTTCCCTGTTTGTGAGCAGCAGGTGTAGAGGAGCTCTGCCCCTAGTTGTTTCCTCCAGCACTAGCGCCAGGAAATTGTCCCCTACACTTCCCAAAAACTTCCTGGAGTGTCTGTGCACCGCTGTATTGCTCTCCCAGCAGATATTAGGGTGATTAAAGTCTCCCATGAGAACCAGGGCCTGCGATCTAGTAACTTCTGCTAGTTTCCGGAAGAAAGCCTCATCCACCTCCTGGTCTGGTGGTCTATAGCAGACTCCCACCACAACATCACCCTTGTTGCTCACACTTCTAAATTTAATCCAGAGACACTCAGGTTTTTCTGCAGTTTTATACCGGAGCTCTGAGCAGTCATACTCCTCTCTTACATACAATGCAACTCCCCCACATGCTATTGTTTGTTCCAGTCAACTTCCCTATCTTCTTAATAAAAACTTGTTTAGCTCACTGCAGGTAAGTCTATATTAGTAAATGGTCATATATGGACAATGACAAAACATCTCTGTTTACATTCAGGACACTACTGTGAATATTTCAGACCAAAACCAGCTGACATTGGCACACCTTTACCAGACCACTTTAAATGTGAATTGCAAAGCCAACTGTGTATGTGTGTGTGTGTGTGTGTATATATATATATATATATATATATATATATATATATATATGGCTTCTCAGTGTGTTAGGTAGATTGGGAGCTAATTCTCACTTTTTTTTCACTCACTTGCTTGTTTTGACATTAGAAACAGGGCCACCAGGGGAGGGGAGGAAAGGGGGACAAGTGGGGCAATTTTACCCGGGTCCCGCAGGGGCCCCCACGAGAATATAGTATTCTATAGTATTGCAACTTTTTTTTATGGCGGGGGCCCCCAAAATTGCTTTGCCCCAGGCCCCTTGAATCCTCTGGGTGGCCCTGATTAGAAATGCCAACTGGTGTCTCCTCTTCTTAAATGGGGGAGGTTGTTTTTTTGTTGTGATCTTCAAAGACCTAGATGAGGACTGACCTCTTGAGGAAACTTGAGCTGTTTCTGGACCGCTGCTAATGGAATCTGCAGGAGGAAACCAAATAATACCATTTGGCTCCTTCACTTCTCCTCTTGAGAGAGAATGAAGCCCTTCCCAATGGTTCCTTTTTTTGAACCTGTCAGGGAGAGCAGAATGGAGAACACGTCTCTGCTTCTGATGCTCTCCATTGCTGCCCTCCCCATTGACCTCTGGCAATGAGAACAAAAGAAACACTTCTTGCTGGATGCATTGTTGTTCACCTCTCCCAGACCTCTTTAAGGGGGAAAGGGATTCCTACAGTTGATCCCTTGCTACTCCTTTCTTCTTGAGAGAAAAGGGGGAAGATGAAGAACCCCTTCCTCTTACCTGCTCCCTTTAATCCTTATCACCTTCATGCTTTTGGGAGGGAGACTGGAGAGTAAAGAACCCTCTCCTGCCCCACCAAGACTTCTGTTTTCCAATCAGCCTCCCTCACTTTTCAGAGGATAGCAACAATGGAAAGACTAATTGGTTATGAAAGGGACTGACAGTAGGAAGGCAAATAAAAAACCAGTCTTCCTAGGTTTGTTTGTTATTTGTTTTTTTAATTAGGAGGTTGTGACAATCTCTCATTAAGCCCCTCACCTTAGGCATTATATATTATTTTCTCATTTTGTATCTAAAAAGTCAATAGCAATGCTAGAGCATTAATCTGTATTCCATTAACTTCTCAATATTTTTGAGTTTCAGTTCTTTGGGGATGTGTTATTTCAAAAAAGCTTTTGAAATCTGATATTTGATCATGACACCTCTGATGTTTTCATACATCAGCCCCATTTTTCATAGTCTTATTTCCTACGCACAAAATTACATCTAAAATAGTCTCTAGGGGTGCAGTTCTGTCCTCCAATACGCATGCACAGGGTTATATCTACGAGAAGAGCTGGCCCTCCTACCTTTATCATTAATCTAGAAAAAGCCTGGTATTCAGCCCATCCAGATCATATGTATTTCATATATGACCTGCTTAAGTTATGAAATAATTTGAGCTATTTATTGCATTTATATTCATTATTTAAAACCTAGCCTAGATCTGTTGTTTTCAAATGGTAACCCTCACCTTCAAATGATTTAAGACTAGTTTATTAAAAATGCACTAATCCAGTTGATGTATTTCTTAGAAATTACATTGTTTGTCAATACAATTTTAATGACACTTTTATCACTAAACAAAATAAGGCTCCCTATTCCTACAGATCATGAAATCATGTAAGTGAAACTCAAAGGTCTGTGGACTAGATGACATGACTAGTGCCTGGGCTTCTAAAAATAACGACAGAAAATTGTCTGTTTCCTCTCAGGATTTGGATTTGGTTTTGTTATTGGTTTGTTCTTTTATAGTATAGTCACTGTCTAGTTTGATAACCTACAGTTTTGTAATATGTTCTGATATTTTAAGTAACATACTTGTGGGATTTTACTTCTCTAATACAATATGTGGTACATTACAAGATGATAAATATGCAAAGAATAACTTCATTGAGTGGAATGAGATTATAACTAGTTAATGTCTTTATCTCTTGTAAATTTGAATCACTTCATGATATATTCTACCCATCGATGCATGTGCCATTGTCAACACTTAAAGTGTCTGATAGAACAAACAAACAAACAAACAAATTTTCCAACTAGCTGTAATAAAAGTTGAAGCTCTGGAGGCTGCTAAGACCCTGGTCATTGGAAGGTTTTGTGTGATTTCTAGTGGGGGATTTTGTTTTGTTTTTATTTAAAGCACTTACAGATTGTTTTTTTACAAACATTACTTATTGTCACAATGTGGGAGTGTTGTGCCAGGAAGTAAGAACTATTATTCCCATTTCACTGACTGGTAAATATAGGCAAGAGGCTTGATTCCCTCCGCTCCCAAGCGACTAATGATTTTGGGTGCCTCAATTTTTGGTTGCTGAGCTTGAGACACCTTCTAGGGGCCTGAATATCAGAGTGTTGATTACCCACGTTCAGAAAATTAGACCCCTTTAACATGTGTTCTGCTAAAATCAACACGTGTTAAAGGGGTTTGATTTTCAAAGGTGGGAGGATACGCAATATTTTCTGATATTCTGTCCCCTTTAACATGTTTCAAGCTCAGAAACCAAAACTTGAAGTACACACAAATCATTACCCACTTTTGAAAATCTTGGCCAGAACGGTTAAGTCACTTCACTAAAGGCGTAGTCCCAAAGGAAGAGTTAGTATTACTCGTTTTTGACCTGAGCAGCTAGGAAAGTTTGGAACCCTGGGGATGTTGGGAGCAGAAATTGATGATGGAGTCTGGTATTATCTCTGATGCAATCTTGTTTATTTATAAGAAATGTACAATATCATGTTTCTCTGAACGCAGGAAGAACCCAAAACAACAGATAGCTTCAACTTATTTTAGGTAGGGACCCCCGTCTCTCAGAGAAATTTTATATTAAGGACACATTCACCCATGAATTTCAGCAAGGTTTTAACTCAACCCATAATGAGATTGAATCCAGTTAACACCAGCATTCTCAGGAGTCTAGATTTTCTTTGTCCTAGGCTTAGTCCACTACACCAGGTACTCTTACACTATAAAAACTGATCCACTGATGGTTAGACCTATGATACATGTTTGCTGTGGACAGAAAACTCTGACTATTCTGTGGGAGAATGGGAGACAACCTCCAACTACAATGAAATGATCTAGACAAAACTCCACAAACAGGTTAGTATGTTTTCCCCATTATCTTCCTCTTATGAGCCTTTCCCTGGAAGCAATCTTGCATCAAGCCGCACACCAAAATCTTTTGGGGGTGCAATGCAATAGAATAAAAATGAATGTAATAGAAGCATAACAAAATGCTATCCTTCTAAACTGCAAACACAGAAAACCACTCACAATACACACCTTGTGGGAAACATGAGGGGTTCTTATTTTGGGGTAGATGTGTGGGAGCTGTTTCCCCAAAACACAAATTGCAAGTTATCAATACTTTACTTTAAGTTTTAGAAGTTAACAATATTATTAATCCTTCTTCACAGGGAAAGTCTGCAGATTCATGACAAGGGGGTCTTGCAGCCCCTTGGAGGCAGAATCAGACCTGTCAGTCAAGTCAGTATGGGAGTAGCTTCACCCCTGAAGATTCCACTTAATCTGCATCCAGCAGCTGCAGACAGCTTTACCAGACATTCTGCTCAGAGCAACACACAAAACAAAACAAAAAAGGGATCTTTTGATGTCTAAATTTAGACGTATTGGATGCTAAGGAAGTGGAACCTTACAGCAAGCTTGCTGGAAACACATAATCTAATCCAGGGGTAGCTGGCTGCAGCAGTTTTCAGCATGGCTTGTCTGGGCAGGCCTGTCTGACAGGAACACCTCACAAACAATGAGAGGAATAGAGAAACTGTGAAAGAAGGGCACAAAATTCCTGGTCCCACTCATTCTTCTGACTGCCAGCCCCCACTTGGGGCTATATAGCCCCTGCTCAATCTGCCATGTCATACTTGTCTCTCATGCTTCCACAAGAAGTTATCCATGTGGAGATGAGCGGGAGAAGAGGCCAGATGTGGAGGAACAATCAGGAGGTAAAAGGCCTCTCAGACCATCATTTTCTTCTATCTGTTTTCCCCTGAGTCTTCATGAAAGTCTGGGGTTTACCTTTATGTAATATGCCTTGATCTCTATGGGATTCAGTGAGGAAAAAATGGCTTTTCCCTGGAAGGCTTCTCCCACCCCTTCCTACCTATGGTCTTAAGGAGCATTTGTAAAGTTGAAAGTCTCCACTTAGGGATTATCCTAAGAGTGAACTCTTTCAAATGATGTACTATTCTGTCTGGCTGTACTGCTATATTACTTCATGAGAGTCAACTCACCATGGTGCATCATGGGAACTGTAGTTTGGTCAGGGAGCCCAGCTCAGAGGGGGCTCCAAACTGCAACCGCCCCCCCCCCCTCCATGAGGCATCACAGTAGCATAGGCAGACACAATAACGTTGAACCAAACCAAAACTTTTCAATTTGGATTAACAAATCAAAATGAAACATTCTTATTCAGTAACATCAATCAAATCTAAATCTAAAATGTCAACACAAAATATTCATTTCAACATTTCCCAGTATATTTTTTAACTTTCCATTTTGTGAAAGTCAATATTTTGACGACTTGTCCCAATTCAAGTTGAAAACAATGTCAAAATATCAATTTCCTAAAAGATGCAAATGCCAACTTTCAGTCATCTCTGCACAGAACCTACTATCCACATCCTCCCTGGGACAAGAGCTGAAACAAGTATTGAGTTGTATTTCTTGGTGGCTAAAAGAAGGTAGGTATGTACTTAGAGGTCAACTGCCTTGGTGAGAGCTGGAGAGGATTGGTGGTGACAATGCCAGCTTCAAGACAGGGCCGGCTCCAGGCACCAAGCACCCAAGCACATGCTTGGGGCGGCACCTGGTAAGGGGCGGCGGAGGGAGCGCAGCGCGGCGCGGTGGTGCTCGGCGGGGGGGCGGTGCTCTGGGGGGGGGTTCCGGCGGCGCTCAGCGGGGGGCGGGGCGGGCTCCGGGGGCGCGGCGCTTGGCGGGGGCGGGGCAGCTCGGGGCTCGGCGATCGGGGAGGGGGTTCCGGCGGCGCTCAGCATGGGGGGCGGGCTCCGGCGCGCGGCACTGGAGGGGGGTTCCGGCGGGGTTCGTCAGGGGGCGGGGGTGGGCTCTGGCGGCGCGGGGCTCGGCGCTGGGGGTCCGGCAGTGCTCAGCGCAGGGGGGAGGGCTAGCTCCGGTGCCGGCACTCGGCTGGGGGGCGGCGCGGCTCTCGGCTGGGGGGGGGCGGCGCTCGGCGGGGGGGCTCGGGGGCGGCGCTTTTTTTTGCTGCTTGGGGCAGCAAAAAAGCTAGAGCCGGCCCTGCTTCAAGAAGACATTCATGAATCAATTTAATCCAAGAATGATGGACCAACAGAGTTCCAATATGGTGTCAATAGGCTCAAAAAACTAGATACATTCAAATAGCACTAACTCTCCAAGTCTGATCAATTAAGACATGCTGATTCTACTGCTGAAGTTTTATCAGATACCTCTTTACTTGTTAATATAACAGATCCTTAGCCCTGTTACAGGGGTCCAATTTTTTTTATGTTACTGGACAGAAAAAGAAACTGCTCTCCTTTCAAACCTTATACACAAAAACGGAACGAAACATCAAAGGTGACTGCTTACGCCAGCAAAGGATAAATCTGGAAGAATGGAATCTATGTCTGAAAGTCTTTGAGTAGAGACTCAGGACCCTGTCAATAGAACTATTTGCATCCAAGATCAAAGAAAAGTACTAAAATTTTATTCAAAATGAAGAGGTCAACCAGGTTGTATACCTCCTCCCATTGTAAACACATTACTGTATTTCTTGTTCACAACTCACTCCAGGGAAATGCATGTACACTCGAAATAGCAAAAGTGAGGCTGATGACTATCGTTCTTTGATCTAATTCAGAAGGCAACCACCATTCCATTATTCTTCCCTCACAAGAAGGATCTACACTCAGGCCCAGAGAAATTGAATCAGGCTTTCTGGTATGAGAGACATTAAACATTTTTTTTCAGGCATATACATAATCACTGCTTTAGCCGCCAGAAAGCAACAGGACATTTTCAAAGGCTTGGTCCAGAGCCGGCTCCAGGTACCAGCCGAGTATGCTGGTGCTTGGGGCGGCAGCTTGTAGGAGGAGGCATTCCGCCCAATCCTAGGGCGGCACGGCCGCTTTTGTTGTTGTTGTTGTTGTTGTTCCGCTCCGGCCGCCCTATAGGGGGCAGCGGCGTGGAGGACGGGAGCGGCCTGCAGCAAGCCCAGTAGGGCAGCCCACGTCCTTCCCTCCCAGCCGACCGGAGTGGTGCGGAGCCTCCCGACAGGGGGCACAGCGGGAGGGGCCACGTGGCAGCGTCCCGCTGAAGCCCTGGCCGCCCCTCTTCTCTCTCTCCCCCCGCTCCCTCCCCCTCCCCCCGCTAGCCGGGGCATATCTGCAGGGCAGGGAGTTCCCCTGCACCCTGGCTCCGGCTGCTCCACAGGTTGTTGTTTTTTTTTGCTTGGGGCGGCCAGAAAGCCAGAGCCGGCCCGGGCTTGGTCTATGTATAAAGTATGATGCAAAACATTAATATTTGCATAAGCAAAGGTAAAACATATATTTTGTAGTTCTTACAGCAAGGTTTTAATGTACACCTAAAACTCTGGACTGTACATTTACAAGTGGCAACCTTTTCCAGTATGCTAAAGACAGCAAGTGAATACACCATTTCATCTCATCCAGAGAACATAAGATTACTCAGAGCTGCTTCACAGTCACTCCTGCACCAATAAGGAGTGCTTCCCTAGAGGGAATGGAATCTTGTACTAAATGCTCTGATTAAACATTCCTTTGATCTCTTGTGAGAAGTGTCCTTATACTTTCTTTTTAAAATATTTCTCTCTTTCTGATTGCAAATACTTCAGTAAGGAGCCTTGCACAGTCTTTGGATCTTATCAGTAGTACAGACATATTCCACCTCTCTCATGTGGGCATAGTTGTGCTAAAAGCTAACACAGCCTTAATCCCTAAAGTGTACTTTGTGTTCCACAGGTCACAAGAGTTCATTCACTTTTCTATTATTTTGCCCACATACAAAATGTAATCTGAGAAACTCTGACATACTCGAGGTCTTCTAACAGCCAGACCTTTATATGGGCAATGCTAAACAATTCAGAAAATCTCTAGCTCTATTTATTCCATATTGCCAACCCAAAAAAGGGAAAAAAGAAAATGAAGTTAATGGCTAAAATGGTGCATTTCTGAAACTTAGAATGTCAGATGCCTTCATTTGCCCTCAAATGTTCCGTCTCATTAACTCAGCACCATGGAAGCCTGTTCTGGAGAATTGTATGCAAAATACAAAGAGCTATGAAAATGGCTACCTAGTCATCTGTTCACATCGTCACTAAATTTTACAAATTAAAATGCAGGCTTCATCACTCCCAGCTTTGGGGAACATAGTTCTGTGCTCTGTGCTGAGCTGCTAATCATTGAAAATAGAACATGAAGATCCTCTATATTGTGTGTAGTTATTAATGCTTTTATTGCCTTCCTGGTTACACACTGCTCTTGGAAATGCCATTCTCATGGACCGGCAGACTTCTCTTCTGAAGAGAAATGAAACTTTTTCAGATGAGTTGCAGTTTCTTTTTCTTATATCAGGAAAGTTCACAGATCCAACCCACACCACAGTACTAGTTTTGAGGGAAAGTATTACAGTACTGAGAGAAAGCTTGTATCGTTACAAATCTACTTTTTTGTTGCACCATATTAGATTGTCAGTATCTGGGTGGAATTTTGAAGTTGTTCTGCAGTAGGAATGGGCTTATATGAATTTCTTGCTATGTTCAATATCTTGTTCATTGATGGTTAAAGGAATTATCTCTATGAATCAGCTTTGGAAGTATCTCAAATAGGCTCAGAATTCAGGAATTTGGCTACTCTTAGCCTGCCTGGACTGACAAGATTTGGTCCACCTCCAGGGAACTGGAAGCAGGGATATTGTCCTGGATCTGTGGACTTGCCTCACAATTCCTTTAATTTAATGGGAAATTTTCTTTCTATATTATAGGAAAATGTATTTAGATATACAGGCTCAGAAAGTCACTAAAATCATAAGCATCATTTGACAAATGGCATTTATGAATACCACAGAAAATGAAGCTATAGAATATAGTTGTTGGGTTTTTTTTTAATAATCAAAGGTATATTGCCTTTAGTTTGGAAAATATATCTGGGAGTTTCAAAGGACTATAAAGTATTTTAGGCACTCAGATTCCATTGAAATTCACTGAGATGTGGACGTCTAAATTCTACTCAAAATTATATGATCAAGGGCAATTACAATGAAATCAGTGGAATCACTGGTGGTGAATTTGGCTCCTATTTTTAAATATTTCTAATAGCTGATTTCAATTAAAAATATCTATATTGCTGTGATGGGGCTTGGAGTGCAATCCAGACCAGTAGGGGGTTGTGCCACCTCTTACCTGTAATCATGAGTGCCTCACAATGCTTTGCTGCTGTACCTCCCTGTCTGGGATGCTCCAAGCCACGCTACAAAAATGAAATTCACACCCTGAAGTGTCTAGAAGCCTTGATTCAGCATCTCTGTCCCCACCAGCTGGTCTATAGCTCCATTCTCACTTCCACCAGCCTTTGGTTACAACCAGGAAAGTGACACACTCCCTTTCCTGGATTTTCCCAAAATCATGTGCTCCGTAATGCCCAGCCCTCTCCTGGACAGTTCAGAAAAATAATAATGTTTGCTTGTTCCTCTGAAGACACAAAAGCAAATCTATTACCTTAACTGGGGTAAATACACCCTTCTTTTTAAATACAACACTGAATTGGTTAATGGTGAAATAAAACAAATTTATTAACAACAGGACATAAGTGATGATAAGTAAAATAAATAAAGTTAGAAAGTATTACAAGCAAACAAAAGTAAAAACACACATCTAAAAGTCTAAAGCATAATTTAGCAAGGTACAGGCTTTGTTCAAGAGGGTTTTTTGCCTATTTTCAATTTTGAGAGACTTCAACTCCCTTTTCATTGAAGGACCCATCTTTCTCAGCTTCCAAGAGCTCTGTTCCCTGTGTCCCTCTAGTACTTGATGCCAAAGATGGCTTCTGCTTTTGCTTATATCTTCCAAAGTTTAATGACTTTGTTTCAAGAGGCAGGATGTCATCATGCTGTCTTTCCTTTCCTGAGGGCTTCTCATCCTCCTGTATGTAACTGGGACATCCATTTTTAAAATTCTACTATGCTTAATTTACACAGGAGACAGGTAAACAGCTATCTTCTCTCCCAGCTGGGAGGGAACATGTTTCTCCCTGTTTGGCCACAGACTTTAAAGTATAATGTCATTAAGTATCCATATGTCCTCATATAGTGTTAATACATACATTTCACAATGATATTAATCATCATTGTGTCATTGCCTTCCAGAAAAGACCTCAATTTCTACTCTTTTGTAATACAGTAAAATTACATACAATCAGTTGAGTCAATTGCCTGTTATTTGAGGTTCATCACCCTCCCCAATAGTTATAGACCAGTAAACCTTTTAAATGGATTTTTTAAGTGTTACCCTCAAAGTAAAGTTTATTCAAGCTGTGTGGAAGGTGACATGGAGTCTGGTGCTGAAGGAAGCTCCATGCTCTTTCTTCCCCTGCTTGTTAGCTTAATAGCCCTGTTACCTAACATCTTGTCAAAGCTAATTCCCCACTCTGGCACTTCGAGTGCAGAAGGTGGGGTCCCGCAAGGATTCTAAAAAAATAATACTGGCCACACCAGGCTTGTATTAAACTCCCAAGGTTACAGCTTTTCGCTGACCTTGGATTGGTAGATGCTGCCACCACCCAAGTGCCGAACCCCTTTGAGAGCCCAGGAAGGTGCACTTGGGAATTCAAGCCTTTTCACTCCCACCAATCCAGGGAAGAGCTGAGAAAGAAAAAAAAAGGGTAATTAGCTGTTGCCACCAGTTAATTAAATAATATGTGCACAAACCTCTTAAGACACAAAAATCCAATTCCGTTCTTAAAAAAAGTGTTTTTATTAATAACAAAAGAAATAAAATACACCTGGGAATTCAGGCTATTGCTAGATTTTAAAAGAGCCCCTACAAGAATTAAGCACCACGAATAGCTTTCTTGAGGTCTATTTTAAAGGTTACAAACAAAACAAAAGCACCTGGAGTTAGCACAGAGGAATGCACAAGCCATAACAAAATAAAAGTAATAAAGCTAATGACGTCTTCCTAGACATTTTCTGATCTACTTACATATCTGGGGTTTTAAATGAGTAGTTTATAAGTATGATACTGATGATTTTTTTCATACCTGGCCCAAGTTCTTACAGTATAGCTGTTGCCTCCTCGCCTCTCCCCAGGAGAAAAACAACAGACAGACAAAAGGGGAGTCTTTTTTCAATTTTAAAAAGTTCTAGCCCCCCCCCATTGGCTCTTTTGGCCAGGTGCCCACTCATTTCCTTTTACTATGCATAGCAGTGAGACTTTTTAACCCTTTTCAGGTAGAGCAATTAGAGAACAGCTACTAAGAGGGATATTATAGCTACTGGCTGGCTGGGTGTCCAGAAAAGGGAACTACCCCCCGCCCTTCATTTATCACACATGTAAAAACTGACCTTCACTGCCTTTGCCTGAAGACCAGGCTGGTCAGAGAATCAAATACACCAGGGATCAGCAACCTTTGGCACACGGCTCACCAGGGTAAGCACCCTGGCAGGTTGGGCTGGGAAGCGGCGGCCAGCACATCCCTCAGCCCACGCCGCTTCCCACAGCCCCCATTGGCCTTAGGGTGACCAGATAGAAAGTGTGAAAAATCGGGATGGGGGTGGGGGGTAATAGGCACCTACATAAGAAAAAGCCACGAATATCGGGACTGTCCCTATAAAATCAGGACATCTGGTCACCCTAATTGGCCTGGAGGGGAGAACCGTGGCCAGTGGGAGCCGAAATCGGCCGAATCTGCGGACGCGTCAGGTAAAGAAACCGGCCCAGCCCACCAGGGTGATTACCCTAGTGGACCACGTGCCAAAGGTTGCTGATCCCTGAAATACACGTTCCTTTTTCTAAGGCAGACCTTTTTTCCAACTTCCTCTGACACACCTGGTTTAAACACACATTAGTCATCATGTATCCCTAACTCCATACATATGTCACACATGAATATTAATGATCAGTGAATTATTAGTCTTCAAATATACCTCACAAGGCATATTTTGAAAAAAAATATTATTACAATAGTGTGTAGGGTGGGAATATATGAGTGCTTAGTCACAATTCTATAATAACCATCCACTTTTATTAATGAAAGGCTCTCTTTCTCTCTCCCATTTTTTTAAATTTTTATTGTGTTCATACTGCTTCTGGTTCTGAGTAAAGCTAATCACAAATTGAAATTACCATTCCATATAAAATTCCAAAAATTTAGTAAAAAAATCTCCTATTTTTGGAATGAAAAGTAGAAATTTTGAAATTTCCCACAGAAGGGAAATTCCAATAATAATAATTAGGGCTGTCAAGTGATTACAAAAAATAATCACAGTTAATTGCACTGTTAAACAATAATAGAATACCAATTATTTAAATATTGTTGATGTTTTCTTCATTTTCAAATATACTGATTTCAGTTACAACACAGAATACAAAGTGTACAGTGCTCACTTTATATTTATGTTTATTACAAATATTTGTGATGTAAAAAACAAAAGAAATAATATTTTTCAATTCACCTCATACAAGTGCTGTAATGCAATCTTTTTATCATGAAAATTGAACTTACCAATGTAGAATTATGTACAAAAAATAACCACATTCAAAAACAAAACAATGTAAAACTTTAGAGCCTACAAGTCCACTCAGTTCTACTTCTGGTTCAGCCAATCACTCAGACAAACATATTTGTTTACATTTGCAGGAGATAATGCTGCCTGTTTCTTGTTTACAATGTCGCTTGAAAGTGAGAACAGGCGTTCTCATGGCACTGTTGTAGCTGGCATGGCAAGATATTTATGTGTCAGATGCGCTAAAGATTCATATGTTCCTTCATGCTTCAACCACCATTCCAGGGGAAATGCGTCCATGCTGATGATCTGTTCTGCTTGATAACCATCCAAAGTAGTGTGGATCGATGCATGTTCATTTTCATTATTTGAGTCAGATGCCACCTGCAGAAAGTTGATTTTCTTTTTTGGTGGTTCGGTTTCTGTAGTTTCCACGTTGGAGTGTTGCTCTTTTAAGACTTCTGAAAGCATGCTCCACACCTAGTCCCTCTCAGATTTTGGAAGGCACTTCAGATTCTTAAACCTTGGGTCACATGCTGTAGCTATCTTTAGAAATTTGACATTGGTACCTTCGTTGCATTTTGTCAAATCTGCAGTGAAAGTGTTCTTAAAATAAACATGTGCTGGCTCATCAACTGAGACTGCTATAACATGAAATATATGATACAATGCGGGTAAAACAGAACAGGGGACATACAATTCTCCCCCATGGAGTTCAGTCAGAAATGTAGTTAACACTTTTTTTTTTTAGTTAGTGTCATCAGCATGTAAGCATGTCCTCTGAAATGGTGGCCAAAGCACGAAGGTGCAAACGAATGTTTGTTTATCATATCTGGCATGTAACCACCTTGCAATGTCGGCTACAAAAGTGCCATGCAAATGCCTGTTCTCACTTTCTGGTGATGTATATAAGAAAAGGGCACCATTATCTCCTCTAAAGGTAAACAAACGTATTTGTCTTGGTGATTGACTGAACAAGAAGTAGGACTGAGTGAACTTGTAGGCTCTGAAGTTTTACATTGTTTTGTTTTTGAGTGTAGCTATGTAACAAAAAAAATCTACATTTGTAAGTTGCACTGTCACAATAAAGAGATTGAACTACAGTACTTGTATGAGGTGAATTGAAAAATATTATTTCTTTTGTTTATCATTTTTACAGTGCAAATATTTGTAATAAAAATAATATACACCTTGATTTCAATTACAACACAGAATACAATATATATGAAAAGGTAGAAAAACATCCAAAATATTTAATAATAATGGAGATATCCCATCTCCTAGAACTGGAAGGGACCTTGAAAGGTCATCGAGTCCAGCCCCCTGCCTTCACCCGCAGGACCAAGTACTGATTTTGCCCCAGATCCCTAAGTGGCCCCCTCAAGGATTGAGCTCACAACCCTGGGTTTAGCAGGCCAATGCGCAAACCACTGAGCTATCCCTCCCCTACCAATTTCAATTGGTATTCTATTGTCTAACAGTGTGATTAAAACTATGATTAATCACAATCAATTTTTTTAATCACGATTATTTTTTTGAGTTAATTGCGTGAATTAACTGTGATTAATTGACAGCCCTAATAATAATACTACATTATTTCAAATAACCTGATATAATTAAGAAAAATTGTAATTAAATTCTACTTGGGAGCCCAAGATCCAGGAATCTTGGCTCTGTAGTAGTTAGCCTAGAAGCCCTGAGCACCCCCAGGGTTTTCAGAATACTTGTTGTGGAGCCCAGAGATTAGGCCATAAACTGTGATTAAGCCTTCCTAAATTTCCAGACTCCTAGGTCCATGGCAGGGAGTCTGATAGTCTTAGAAGCTACAGCCGGCTCCATGGCTCCCAGCTCCTGATCCAAAGGCTGTCCTTTAGGTGGATTGCCAAGAAGCCAGTCAAGTGAGCTGGAAGGTAACAAGGCAGGTAAGGTTCAAATCCTGCTTGTGTTCCATTGGAAGACTTGCTGAAATCAATATGTTTTCACAAAATATTTAACTACTGAAAATGTTGGGGAACACAATCTCCAATTCTGGTGAATATGTGCATGCTTCTGAATAGAAATATTTCTATAAACACATGAGCTGTATATTTCACTGCCTTATCACTCCTCTGTAAATTCTACTTTCTTTGTGCTGCCCGATCTTAAGCTTTCCTTCCGAAGTCTTCGCCTACCTTGTTTTTATCATTTTGGCAACTTGTGTTGCTCACAGGAACATGATTGTTTTTATTTTTTTTCAACTGTTAGTTTAGTTTCTTGTTATATCCTTTGCTGCGGGTTATCTGAAGACATAATTCTCATTGTTTCCCTTTCCAAACTTTTCCCAGAAGTAACTAAATTATTTCTTTATTTCCTCAATAAGGAATATTAGCTACTGGAACCTCTCTGTTGCAGATGTGCTCATGCAGATTTGTTTTTCCAATTTTATTTCTTACTGTGTGACCTAACAGATACATTCCTTTACTCATTAAGTAATTTATTTTCTGTGCAAACACATAGCACTATTTTTGTCTTACTTAGATTTAATTTCCAAATCTGACTTTTGACTTTTATGACTGAGTTTTTTTCAGTTCACCTTTTCATGTGTGTGTTGCAAGCACTTAGAATAAAATAATCTGTGCATTTTAACTTTATCACTATGTATGTTTTTTTTCTCTCGCTAGTTCACTCTATAGAAAATGTTGTCTAGACATGCCAGGTACTCTTTTTTGAGAGAGAGTGCCTTATTGTTTTACTCATCGTTCTGTTTTAATCTTTCAGATGACTGTGTGTAGGAGTATAATGAAAGTTTTAGTTTCTTGTAGGTTTCCTCATACATGAATATGCCACTTGTCTATGCCTTGATTATACGAAGTTCTTAATGCAGCATCTTGTTTTGGGGAAAAAATTGAAAATAAAATCCATGTCTGGCTTGTGGAAGGTTAATTTATTAAAACAACATAAAAACAAAACATCAGCTAAATAAAATTGCTACAACAACTAAAGAGTTCTAACATGGTGTTTCCATGGCAACCTCCCCCCTGGAGTTTGGAAGAACACTGCTGCATACTCCTGTGTTACTCATCAATTTAATTTTATTTTAAACGAATGGATGCTTCCTTTTTTATCCACACTAGAAGCTCAGGTACAGTTCAGAAAGGAGGCGTCCTCTTATTATTTGTATTACAGTAATGTCTAAAAGACACAATAGATATGAGGAACCCATTGTTCTAGACAGTGTATATATACCTGGTAAGAGAAAAACCCTGTGCAAATGGTTATGGGGCATTGTGGCAGAACTGGTAATGGTAATGGCTCACAGGAGCTCCTGAGTCCAAGATTAGTACCCTAACCTTTCCTCCACTTCCAGAATCCTCTCTTGGGAGAGGTGTTTTGGAATGACCTTCTCCTCTGTATTCTCTCTTGTCTCCGTTTGTTGTTTCACATCCTGCCCCCTAACGTGAAAACAAAATTTAATCCGCTAACTAGATCTGAGACAGGCAGAGGGAAAATGTGTACATACAATTTTACAACATAAAGTGAGCCACCAAAGAAAATAATGAGAGCAGATATATATATATATAGCAGGAAGATAAGAACAGGGAACTGCAATCCCCACAAGCAGCAACTGAGATGGGCTGTAATAAGGACCCATTAAAAAGTTCAGTAACAGAACACATCACAAAAGCAACCATACAATTTTTGCACAGTTCAGCATGATTGGCAGTCTACTCTCAGGAGAGGCCCAGGACTGGAATAGCAGCATTATTGCCTGAGCTACTGAACTGAGAGGTTTGTTGGCAAATCTGTGTGGGGAAGATTGCTCTGTGCCCCACTGCATTATGCCTCACAGAACTAACGAAAAATCTTACTTTATTTAAAGTCCAATAACCAGGATCTGATGGGAAAATAGTTACATAGAGAATAAAAACATTTAAAGAAAGGAATATTACCCCATAATCATATTTTTTTCTAATGGCAGATAATGTCATTCACTGAGGCAACTCTACTGGACTCCACTTTGTTAGATTCTTCAATATTTTGTTTTCATTCCCCCCCCCCCCCCAACCCCATCCCCACTCATCATATTACTGTGTAGACTCTGATTGTTTTCCCAGTTGTTTGAAATCCCAACATTGCAGTGAATTGCTTACTAAAGGTCTAGGTGGACACTTTTTTACATTTCTGACAGGAGGATGATAGATTTGCAATATCCAGGTGCCCTTTGCCACCTGTCTTTTGTAGAAGAATGAGGAGGCTTGAATATCTTCACACATTGATATATTTGAGTTACTTATTGGTCCCCTCTAGCATCAAACTGCATTTTCCTGTTTTTAAACTATTTCTCTCAGTAGTTTCTCTGCTTGGTCTACACATAAAGTTCTAATTTAGATATGGGTCAGATGACATTCCCATCTTTTAAAAATGCATATAAACCTGCTGCTAAAAATTCAGACATTTTAAAAACAAATCTAGGTTACAGAGCACAGGAGATGCCATTGAAAAGTTTCTAAAACAAAATGTGTTCTTTACCATCCCTCTTTGCTACCCATTTTAACAAAGTTTATAGGTTGTTTAAAAATTCAGTTACAGTTATTTACTTGATCAAAGATAACTGGCCATGTTACTATTCTGTTAATCTCCACTGAAATGATGATTTATTCTCAGATCCTTCTGTTTACGTAGCAGGCCCCATGTTGCTGTGCCCTGATTCATTCAGATGACTCTTTGAATTTCTATATACTAGACAGTATATGACAATACAGCTCTGTGGATTGTGTGTGTTTCAGAAGTAAAAAATGATGACGTGTGAGGAAACAGCTTTTACATACCCTTTCAACCAACTTTTTGAATGATTGAGTCATTGTGGGTGGTCATCACTGAAATGTAACAAATAGCATAACTGCAACTGGGAATGGAAAAGATCCATTTGGACGTGTGGTCCATCACTGTGCCTAGGCAGGATTGTTTTCTACGCACTACTTTGGATAAACTAGGATTTGGTTAGTTGTGGATTTGGCCATCTGTTTCTTCCCTGTCCTCCAAGGGTAAGAACCCAAAGCACCGCTTGATTAACCCGCAGTGCGAGCAGGCCAGCCACCTCTTCAGAGTTGTAACTCAGATTGCAGCCTGTGCCAGCTGGCCTTATGAGACCAACAAACATGTTCCTTGTCAGTTGGCTGGTATTTCTGCACTGCAGATTTGAGGGAACTGGAGCCCACCAGAGATTATGTAATCCTGGGGATGTAACCCTGGCTTTGCTAATTTAACATCAGTTAAGCAGTGCTATGCCTATATTTACTAGTTCTTTGTCCAGTCCAGTTTTAAATGTTTCATGCAATGGAGTTTCCATCACTTCCATGACAGTATATTCCACTCTATGAGAACAGACCATAATGCAGCTTTTCATCATATATAGACTACAAATTTTCCTTCTCCTTGTTTTTTATTGCTTACACCTTCATTACTTCCGGTATCACTCTGAACAACTCCTCTTACTCCTTAGTGTTTACATTCTTCAAGTACAGTACTTGTAGGTAGTTATCATGTAAGCACTCTTTCCTTCCCTCCAGCCCTTACTACTTATCATTTAGCCAAGCTCTGCATCTTCAGTTCTTGTTGTCTTTACGCATGAGTCATTGCTTCTAACCTCTTACTACTTTCTGTTACTCTTCTCTGGGTCCATTTCAATCTGACTACATTTTTCTTGTATTGAGTTATATGCAATTGAATGTCATATTCTAGATGAGATCTTATCAGAGCTGCAGATATCTATCTCCCTTCTCAATGATTTGATGCCTTTGCAAAATGTATTGCCCTTTTTTATTACTGTCATATTGCATTACAAGGTCATATCTAATTTGATAGGCACACATAGTCTCTTGTTATTACTGCTTTCTGATTTTCTCCCTCTGTAGAATTTTATAATCTTTTTTTTTCATGTTCCATTTCTGATACAAGAAGAAGATTCTGGGGGTATTAGTACTGAGGGGAATAGCCTTCATGTAGGTCGTTGGTGGAGGCATATGACCATATCGTCTTGTGCACAATAGGAAGAAAAAGAGTTAATTAAAGCACTAATCAAGAGGTTTTTTTGTTTTTCGGAGGGTGGGGCAAGGGCTTGTTTCTTTGCTTTTGGGTGTTTGGTGTGGTATTTTTGTTTGTTTGTTTTGTTTTGTATTTGTTTTCCTCACTAAGAAAGTCATTAGCAAGAAAATGCACAATTTTAAGATAGGTTTTTGTCTCCTAATCTGTGTGTGTTTTGTGGAGAGTGGCCTTTTAAAGTATGAAGTGTTTTGTCCATATGTGTTTGTTGTGTGTCACTGTTCTAACTCAAACCAAGTTACTAAAAAAGAAACTACAGATAACAATGCTCATACAGAAGTGAACTCGCTGGAGAGTCAGGAGTACTGCCCTCTCTATACCAGCCTCTAGAACTTTCCATGATTTTGTACAGTCCTAATAATTTTGCTATGGTACACACAAAACACTTCAGTAGGTTCCTAGTTTGTTCTGACTTTATTGAAGAAATAGAATACAGTTGTTTAAGGTTGAATTGCATGCATGTGGCTATTAGTACAGTACTGGAGCTTTAAAATTCCTCCTGTCCTATAGGATGAATTGAATAGAATAATGCTGAATTCTTGTAAATAAGACTTCCTTCATGCAGGCCAGGGAGAACTTTAGGACACTAGCTGTAATGTCTGACCAACAGGCTTTATTTGAGCTGAGATTTCATTTGAACTTGTATTCAATTGTTATTCTTTTCCCCCCTTCTGATTTTAGTATGTGTTTTTAATTCAAAATATTGTCTCTGATTTCTCAGGAAGTTACATTATCATGGGCATGGGCATGGCCAGATACAACATGTGATAGAAAAGGTATTTCTATAGGGTCCTGATTATGTATTATGATAATGACCAGTGGTATGGGACACTGACTCATGGCCCTTCACATCCTTAAATCCTGTGTAGGGGGTGCAGGTAAAGCACCCAAAGACAGTGTGGGAATGGCACAGGGGGGCTTCATGTCAGCCACAAATAGGAAAATTTGGGGGGAAGAATAACTAGATCTGCAACTACATGGATCCAGTGGGCTAAGTACCTTATGTATCATGCAGAGCAGAAGTAGTCACTGTTACACCTGTGGGATTACTTAGCAGATGGGGGAAAGTCCATCCTGCTTCCCTGCCCCCCATTAAGTGTGTGGGAGGGATAAATTTTACCCTAACAGTTAACTTCAGTGATTGCTCTTTTACAAAACAGATGCAGATCTGGGCCATGACAATAACTGTTAGGTTAATACAGCCAAGCTGAGAAGGGGGAGGTATTTTTTTTTCTCCTTGAAACTGTCTCTCTCTTATTCACTCTGCATCAAATGCATCCTACCTAATATTTCATTTTCCTTCTCATTCAAACATGCAGGACTCTGCATTTAGAGATGCTACTTTAACAACTTTTCCTCCTCAAGAAGCAAAAAAGAACATAGGTTGATTTGTACTTACAAATGGATCCTGCTATGAACTATGAAAGTGATTCTCTGGCCTTTATATTCAGTTTTAATTAATTTTTCCTTTTAATTCTCAGTGTAGGCCCTGTTCAACACTTCTTCTTCATGAGAAACTCCTACTGATTTCAGCTAGTAAACAAGGTGTGCTGAATTGGGGCTTTTAAAGTCACTTGCATCAATTGAAAGAATAAGAGAGCCCTCTGGTGGCCAAAATAATATTTTTAAATTCATTTCACTGCTAAGTTTTGTAACCTAGTGGCAAATGTTTTTTGTCTCATGCTGTATCTCAGTGGTAGCGAGTTCAAATCCTATTAAAATATCTACTAACTTTTTTCCAACAATGAAATTATAGGTTAACTGTCAAGGCTCCTTCCCCACTCTGAACTGTAGGGTACAGATGTGGGGGCCTGCATGAAAACTTCTAAGCTTAACTACCAGCATAGATCTGGTCCGCTGCCACCACTCCCAATGTGCTAATTCCCTTCCCTGGGTAGCCTTGAGACACTCTTCGCCAATTCCCTGGTGAATACAGATCCAAACCCCTTGGATCTTAAAACAAGGAGAAATTAACCATTCCCCCTCCTTTCTCCCACCAACTCCTGGTGAATCAAGATCCAACCCCCTTGGATCTAAAAACAAGGAAAAATCAATCAGGTTCTTAAAAAGAAGGCTTTTAATTAAAGAAAAAGGTAAAAATCATCTCTGTAAAATCAGGACGGAAAATAACTTTACAGAGTAATCAAACTTAAAGAGCCCAGAGGACCCCCCTCTAGCCTTAGGTTCAAAGTTACAGCAAACAGAGGTAAACACCCTAGCAAAAAGTACATTTACAAGTTGAGAAAACAAAGATAAAACTAACACACCTTGCCTGGCTGTACTTACAAGTTTGAAATATGAGAGACTTGTTCAGAAAGATTTGGATAGCATAGATTGATGTCTGGTCCCTCTTAGTCCCAAGAGCGAACTCTCCCCAAAAACAAAAAGCACAAACAAAAGCCTTCCCCCCACCAAGATTTGAAAGCATCTTGTCCCCTTATTGGTCCTTTGGGTCAGGTGTCAGCCAGGTTACCTGAGCTTCTTAACCCTTTACAGGTAAAAGGATTTTGGAGTCTCTGGCCAGGAGGGATTTCATAGTATTGTACACAGGAGGGCTGTTACCCTTCCCTTTATAGTTATGACATTAACTATTATTAGTTCTCTAAATTAAAAAAGTGAAATTTTGATTCAAACTTGCCTAATTTTGTGTAATCAAATGTGATGTTTAAATGGCTCTTTTCTGACATATCTATTTTAATCAAGTCTTTATATGGCTGAATTGCTTCTTCTCCAATTTGGCTTTTTTACATTTGAGGGGTTTTAGATCAGATTTGACACTCCAGCTATTTCTCACTTCCTAATCTTTTCCCATAATGTTTAATAATATTACTGAACTTTTGCTTTTGTACTAGAAAATTAGTATTTCTTTCATTTATAATTCAATTTTTGTAACCATCTTGATGTACAGTAAATGCCAAACACTCAGCCAGGGCCTTTTTCTTTTATGTATGTCAACCTAGCATAGAGCTGGGCAGAGATAGAGACCCAAACCCAATGATACACCCCCGCTCTCCTCATCACATTAGCCATCTGACTAGCTCATGGTAGCATTGTTCATCTTTCCTTATCACTCTAAAACATCAGAGGGATGTAGCTCCTCCAAACAGGGTTGCCATCAGTCGTGCTCACCATCAGTACCTGTCCCAGGCTGGGAAAGCTAATGATCCAACCAGTGAACCAAATTTGGTTACAAATACTGGTCAAGTGCAACATCAGGCACGTTGCACATACACTAAGAAGAAGAACATGCAGAAAACACATAGTCCAAGCCATCCGCATCATTACCCATTGACCACTCCTCATCCCCAAAACCTCATTTTTCTGAAATAACTCCATTTCCTCTGCTCACACAGCATCACATCTACCAAAGAGTTCTGCCCCACAGGAAACAAAGTGACAAACTACTCAAACCACCACTCTCACTGGGATCAAATGCACCAGATACAGTAGTCTATCAAAGCTATGTAAAGTGTATGGAACTGAGCGCAGGCTTTTCCAAAATTGAGAGACAGTGCACAAAGGTTAATAACAAAAGTCTCTTCTCTTTCTAGGGTTTTGCTTTTGTTTGGAACTTTAACACAAAAAGATAAAGAAGCATCAAGGACCTCTTTGTTTAGCATCCTAAAGGTGCTTCTTTCACAGTCAAACAGTAGCAAAAATCTGTCATCTCTGCTTGACTCAGATTGAGCATTGGCCTGCTAAACCCAGGGTTGTGAGTTCAATCCTTGAGGGGGCCACTTAAGAATCTGGGGCAAAATCAGTATGTGGTCCTGCTAGTGAAGGCAGGGGGCTGGACTCTGTGACCTTTCGGGGTCCTTTCCAGTTCTATGAGATAGGTATATCTCCATTTATTTAATCTCTCCAGTTTGTTACAGCTTGTCTATGTGGTCCTCCACGGTAGGTCAACAGGTTATATACTACCTAGTGGGAAAATAGTTACCTACCAAGCAACTAACTGTTCACGTCCTGGATACCTCCCTGCAGTAGCAGACTGATTTATGATTATTTGAGTTTAGATAGGGAACTAAATGGGGGTGGGGGAATGGAAAAAACTTTTCTAGCAGTGATCAGGCCACAGGGATCCAAAACAGTCATCATACACCCATTTTTCCAGTTTATGATCTGGAATAGTGGCCACTGCCCCTCCATGCAGGGGTTTTGAGCAACTGAATCTGTGTAAGCACAGATCCTATGTACCTCCCTAGGACTGCTCCCAACAGCTTCTTGCAGATTAGCCTAAGGGCAGTGGGGAATCCATGAGGGTTCATAGAAGATGCAGAGATGCAGCAGCTCTGCCTGTGATGCCCTACACAACCGGGATTATAAATGCAGCAGAGGGCCTTGAATTGGTGCTCTACATATGGGTGAATTTCATCATAAGGGCTCAACTCTTCCCACAGGTGCACCAGTATGACTTACAGTGAAGGCAATGGGGGTTGGAGGTGTCTATCTGCACTTGCTTGAATGGGAATTATTTGCCTTGCCAAGCTACAGAATCATCCCAACGTTAGCCATGTTACATTCTCTAACACTCTGTGGAAAGTAATTACTTTAATATATTTCACCTCTGTCTTTGCATATCACATCACATAGGATTCCACATCAATGGAGACTGAAATCAGCAAAGAATACCATATTGTCTTTATAATCCTTTATTTTGTACTGTATTTCATTCCCATCGATCTTCAATCAGCTCCTTGAAAAACTATACTAAATTTTAACCATTACATCACCAGTCTTCCAAATCCACCTTATGAATTATTGTATTTCAGGTTTGTAGAAGCATTACTTTACTTTTTAATTCTTGAGATACAACACTACGTGTTCAGTGTGATGGGTTCGGTCACAGAGATCCCCCTGGGACTGTCACCTGATGTGCTGAAATTACCTCTGAGCTCATTTTCCCTGCCAGCTTGGGACTTCCGGGACCCTGCCTTGTTGAGCCAGACATGCTAGCCTGCTGCAACACAGACCCAGAGTACGGGCCACACCCCCAAAGCTGCAGGCTTAACTCTCCAGCACCCAGACACCAGTTCCCAATGGGATCCAAACCCCAAATAAATCCGTTTTACTCTGTATAAAGCTGATACAGGATAAACTCATAAATTGTCTGCCCTCTATAACACTGATAGAGAAATATGCACAGCTGTTTGCTTCCCCATGTATTAATCACTTACTCTGGGTTCATTAATAAACAAAAGTGATTTTATTAAGTATTAAAAGTAGGATTTAGGTGGTTTCAAGTAATAATAGACAGAACAAAGTAAGTCACCAATCAAAATAAAGCAAAAACGCGCAAGTCTAAGCCTAATGCATTAAGAAACTGATTACAAGTAATATCTCACCCTCAGAGATGTTCCAATAAGCTTCTTTCACAGACTAGACTCCTTCCTAGTCTGGACCAGATCCTTTCCCCTGGTACAGTCCTTGTTAGTTCCAGCAGACATTTTAGGTGATAAGCAGGGGCTTTCTCATGACTGGCAGCCCCTTTGTCCTGCTCTCCCCTCCCCTCCCCTTTATTGCTTTGGTATAAGGTGGGAATACTTTGTCTCTCTGGGTCCCCACCCCTCCTTCTAAATGGAAAAGTACCAGATTTAAGATGATTTCATTATTTTTATTTTTATTTTATATTTAGGTGACATGTTCACATGTCACTGTAAGACCCCAGCCTCCATTCTTCCTGGGCTGGCCCACATGCAGTCAGGAAGGTTTGCAAGTAAACAGAGCCATTTACAGTTCATTGATTCTGAAGCACCCTTAAGGGCTTCCACTTAATTTATTTACATCAATAATACAAGTTTATATCTTATTCTCCTAACTTCAGACATTTTATAATACATGCAAACAAATAGGATGAACACACTCAGTAATTTATAAGCTTTTCCAAATCCACATTATGAATTATTGTATTTCAGGTTTATAGAAGCATTACTTTACTTTTTAATTCTTGAGATACAACACTGCATGTTCAATTTTCGTCATCAGTTTCCTTTTGGCCACACCCAGTTCAATTAAATCACTATTAGAGAAAACACAAAGAAAATACCCCATGATAATAATGTTATTTCTTTTTTCCCCCTGGGAGTCAAACTTTTAAAGCACAGTAATTGTTAGCAGCAGCAGATTAAATCACTGTAATTATAAAGTAAATAGCTTGACTTGAACAGAGGTGAAGCTGAAATCCCATCCTGAACTCACCCTTGTATGCAAAGGTAGTATAGCTCTACCAGCTGTGTTAAAACATCAAAGGCATGGAGATGTCTTAAAGCCACCTTTGCCTGTTCCATCTCTGCCACCTCCAGCCCCAAGCTCATTGTAGGGATAGTGGAAAACTCAGATTTGGGGCCTTAGTTTTTACTGTAAATGTTACAATCGATTTTGTGCCCCCTTTTGTGTAAGAGTATTCATGGCACGTCAGTTCCTGAGACACCTGGACTGCAGGAGAGCAGAGGAGGGGGAAAAAATCAGCTGAGGGTAAAGGGAAAAGGAGGAGAGAGGCACATGGAATGAGCAAATTTGGTTGCAAAATTAGCTGGCTTTGCAGCTAAACGCATATGGCTTGCTACCTCTTAAAACTTTTTTTGTGAGCTTTTGTTTGTTAAACAAAGGTGGAGGAATTGTTGTTGTTGTTTTTTGTTTTTAAATTGCATCCTTCTTCCCCCCCCCCCTTATTTTTCCCCTCATGTTTTCAATATAATGGTGATGGGGGGATGTATTTGATAGAAGAGTTTCCACAGTGCAAAGGAAGAGAGTTGGCACATGTGTTATTGTCAGAAAGGCCTAATCAGCCAATCAGAGTGTTGTATAGGACACTTAGTGTCCGCAGTCAGATTTGTTTTATACCCTTCACCTTTGATTTAATTGGATCCTACATGTGGAGTGTCAATCTAATAGAAAAATGAGCAGTACATATGTACTGTTTTAATTTAAATTATATATAACATACATAGAGTGTAACCTGTCTTGTTTCCATTATGGACATTGTATAGCTATGGAATCCTTACAAGAAAAATATATCTGGAAAAACTCACATTTATGAAAAAAATACAATGCTCTCAAAATGTTCAAAAGACATACTCTCATCCACTCAGTTAATGATTTCCAATCATAATGCAAAACTGTAAGTGAACAAATAATGATCTACTGACCCAGAGTGAAAATGAAAATCAGTAAGCAAAATCTGATACGAATTTAAAATAACAGATCCCGATATACAAAACAGTGTCTCTGTTCAGAAGGTGAAATTTAACTGCCAAGGTTTTCATGCAGTAATTAGACCTGCCATTTATAAAGGACTTTATTAGAATTTTGACTCAAAGAAAAATCTTACATTAGAAGAAACTTTAAAACCATAGAACTATAAAATAAATTCTATTAGGTCTTACACAGACAGTATGTGCACTCTAGATGCACTGTACATAGGTGGCTGGCCAGCAGGACAAATGGAAACCTTAACCTCTGATGTTGTCACTTATGGAAGTATATCTATCAGGTAATTGCTGTTGCTGCCCTGCTCATGTGATCAATCAAAATCATTATTTATATTCACTTGGGTCACCTGGATTGATTGGTCTTCAGCTGTCGTTAAGACTGCGCCGACCACAACACATCCACCATTCTTCTCGCATTCTTACCTTTCTTCTCCATGTTCATCTAAAATGTTTAACAATGTCATCTTCCCATCTTCTTGGAGGCCGACCAGGTGTTCTTTTCTGTTCTCGCAGGTACCACTCAGGTACCACCAATGATTGCGGTCCACCTATTGTCCGTGAACCGTGCTATGTGGCCCGCCCATCGTATCTTATTATATCTGCGTTCCATGACAATATCTTTCACACCGCTGCGTTCTCTAAGCATTTCATTTGGGAAATGATCCAGAAGGGAAATTCCCAACATAGCTCGTTCCATTGCCCTTTCAGCTGCCTACAGCCGCTGTTCTTCTCTCTTTGTCAGTGCCCAGGTTTCACTTCCATACAGCATGGCTGGCAGCACTGTTGAATTGAAGATATTTGTACATGTGGTCTTGTCGATTTTTCCTTTGAGGACGTCCTTGATGGAATTAAATGCACACCATCCTGCCCGAATCCTTCACGAGAGTTCTCTGTTCATGTCTTGGCGCATATTAACTTCTTGGCCCAAATATACATACTGTTCCACTTCTTCGACTTCTTCTCCTGTTACCATTATTCGGGCTTTTCTTAAGACATCTGATCGCATGTATTTCATTTTGCAACAGTTCATTTTCAGACCGACCTGACTGCTTTTCTTGTCGAGTCTTCGTAGCATGCTCTGCAGTTGGTTGGTGCTTTCAGCAATTAGTACGATGTCGTCCGCGAATCTGAGATGAGATAATCGTTCTCCATTTATATTAACACCACTCTTCCAATTGATCTTGTTCATAACCATTTCAAGGCAGGCGATAAATAGTTTTGGTGAAATCATATCTCCTTGCTTTACGCCTTTCTCGATTGGGATGCGGAGGGGAGTTTCGAGGAGAGTAATGTCTGTTGATATTTATATTATGTAGTGTAATCCATGTAAATTATTAGTTAGAGTAAAGACATCCTCTACTTATTCAGTTTCCGTGGAAGAATTAATACATTTCAAAACATCAATAGAGTAGTCGTTAACAACCAATTATATTCGATTAGACAGTGAAGTGCAGATAAGATACTCAGATGATATAATGCTAAAAGTGATGTTAGAACAAAAGCTGTTTGAGTACAAGATGGAATAGATAGCTTATGTTTGTATTATCTTGTATTTAGCTATTACACTCAGTATCTTTCCCAGACCTGAAGACAATCTCTGTGTAAGTGCGAAAGCTTGTGTCTCTCACCAACAGAAGTTTGGTCCAATAAAAGATATAACCTCACTCAACCTTCTCTCTAATACAATAGAGTCATATTCGCTATTTTTGTTTACTTTTCTTCTGGAGACTAAGGTCCATTCTAATATCAGCTTCACTGGTGCAAATTTGAATAACTTTGTTGCGATCAGTGGAACTATTCTGTATTTACACTGGTGAAAATGAGAGAAGAATCAAGCCAAAAATGATCTTTGTATTTCATTGGTTTGGCAATAAATCCTTAGCATCATAAGTCATTAAGAGCTTGATCCGCCAAGATACTAAATGATGTGGTCCTTATGCAGCTAAGCATTTAAATGCATGCCCATCTTTAAGCATTTAAGTCAGGGATCGGCAACCTTTGGCATGGGGCTCCCCAAGGTAAGCACCCTGGCAGGCCGGGCCGGTTTCTTTACCTGCCGCGTCCGCAGGTCACCAATCAAAATAAAGCAAAACCTCACAAGTCTAAGGCTAATACATTAATAAAGTGATTACATCCCTCATTGGCCTGGAGTGGCGTACCGCGACCAGTGGGAGCCGCAATTGGCCGAACCTGCAGATGTGGCAGGTAAACAAACCGGCCTGGCCTGCCAGGGTGCCAAAGGTTGCTGATCCCTGATATAAGTAGTCCCATTGGCATTGACAGATCAAATATATATAGCAGGATTGGTCCTGCTTTGAGCAGGGAGTTGGACTAGATGACCCTCTGAGGTCCCTTCCAACCCTGATATTAGAAATATGCACGGTTTCTTTCTGCTGGGCACCTGATATCCCTGATTATTCAGATTATTAGGAATTAATTTCATTGCCAGAAAAAGACAGAAGTGATTAGGGCTGGTGTCCCTGCCATGTAACACTAAAGGGCCACAGGGGGAGTGAGGTGTTGAGTATAGCAAACATATAACAAGCCTTCGATAACATCTCAAACTTTCTTGTAGCAAAATTTTTCCTCCCATTCAGATATCCAAATCTTTTCATTTGGACATCCTCTGCATTCATGAGAGATTCCCATATTTAAAGTGTGGACAGTCCTACTCATACATACATAGATTTGTAGGTCAAAATGTACCACTAGGTCTAATCTAATATAGGGCAAAGCCTCTCAATAATCTCTGCATTAAAATTCTGTTGAAGAATAGCATATCTTGTAGAAAGGCATCTAGTCTTGATTTAAAGACTTAAAGTAATGGAGAATCAACCACATCCCTATGTAAATTGTTCCAATGATTAATTACCCTTGCTGTTAAAAATGTGTGCTCTTATTTCAATTCTGACTTTGTCTAGCTTCAGTTTCCAGTCACCGGACCTTGTTATACCTTTTTCTGCTAGATTAAAGAGCAATTTGTGACAGAGTGGGATATATTTGAATTAAATTGCATTCCAGACAGTAGCCTTCTCCACAGAAGGTGCTTGTGTAACACTGACAGACCCTGGTTGTCGGTGGATGGGATTGAACCTGGGACCTCTGGAGCTTAGTGCATGAGCCTCTACCACAGTGGTGGGCAACCTGTGGCCCGTCGGTTGCACGTGGCTCATCAGTTTGTTTACATTGACTGTGCGGGAGTGGTGAACCATGGCCAGTCGGAGCTGCAGGCGGCCGTGCCTGCGGATGGTCAATGTTAACAAATTGTCTTGCGGCCCGCCAGCGGATTATCCTGATGGGCCACAGGTTGCCCACCACTGCTCTACCGCATGACCAAAAAGCCAACTGGCTTTTTTCTCTCTCTCTCTCCCCCCAAGTGGTCTCTGTGCCACTAGATGGGACAGAACACCACACCCAGTAGGTGTGTGGGTTACACTTTACATCTCATTGAAGGACTATCTCATTGAAAGTCCATGAAGACTTGAGCCATCAACTTTGAATGACTCAACTAGTGTCCTATCCCCATTGAATAATGACTTTCCATATAGGTGGAGCCAGCATGGGGAAGGTTCTGAAGCATCCCAGGGAAGAACATGGCAAAAAGACACAAACTTCTACTTACGGTTAGGATGGTGCTCTGTGCAGGACGCTCATGGTCACCATATGTAAAGAACACTAGCAGGAGAGTGGGTAAAAAGGACTCTCTCCAGCCTGAAATGCTGTCAAATCTGATACTGATACTCAGGACTCCTGTTGTTTTCAAAGATCTGTAACTCTTGAGTGTTTTCAAGAGTAAAGATTCTGTGGTTAAATATTTCCTTTGTTAAGATTGTGTTCCTTGCTTTCCTGCCACATTTTCCCTGAGAGGGACAAACTAGAAACCCAGACTATCCATATTCTTGGCAGAGGTGTGAGGAATGGGGGTGAGCAATGAAGGACTTTTGAGATCTGAGGTATTAGTTTCAGGGTCTGAGTCGGGCTGAACCGTGGAATACCGCAACCCAAGGAATGGCTCAGACAAAAGATCTGAGCCTGAGAGTGCATCTTACAGACCCACAGTAAAAAACAGCAACTACATTACACCAGGATCCAGTTTGCTTGGAACCCAGCAATTGGGTCCACTAGTAACAGAATGGCATTGGTCCAGGTTGTAACACCATCTACTATCAGAAATCTCTTCCAAAGCTAGTACTTTTAGACTATGATCAAGTCATCTTGTAAGTCTGTTTAGTTTATTCAAGAGAAGATTAAGAAGGCCATAATGTTTGTAGGACCCTGATTAATTTTTATAGCTCTTTTCTGAGCCCTTTCCAATTTTTCCAACATTCTTTTTGAAGCATAGAGACCAGAATTGGCCACAGTATCCAGTAATGGTCTCACTAATGCTGTGTACAGAGATAATACTATCTCTGTTCTCCAAATTGATATTCCCCTGCTTTATGCATCTAAGTGTCACATTTACCTTTATAGCTACTGCACCGTAGTAAGAGCTTATGTTCAATTTATCTTCCATGAGTCCTTTTCAGTGTCACTGCATTCTAGGATACCATCTCCCATCTTTTAAATGACAGAGACCTACATTCTTTTTTCCTAGATTTTGCAGCTAGTTGTATTAAAATGCATGATGTTCAAAAAAGCCCACCTTACCCAGGGATCCAGGTCCCTCTCCCTATCATTATTTACCATTATCCCATTTTGTGATTATTTACATTTTTAAATTTTAATATTGAACCTAGCTTTGGGCTGCTAACTTGGAGTTTTTAAAGTACAGCTAAAAATTATGAATAGTGATGAAGTGTTCATTTGCAAATAACAAATATAAAATGCACAGACTTTGGAAATAAACACAAGAAAAAAAATATAACCTTGACAATGACCCTTTTCCCCCAAAGCATTTTGAAAAGAGGCTACAGTTTTAAATTCTAAGAGTCTGAGATAATAGAAAATAACATTTAATTTTTATAGATGTAAAATACTGCACCGCGTCTTTGGCATATTAGTAGTTGAACCATGACAAATAATCTTTGAATGGGACTGCCATAGGGCAGCCCTGTCTAGAGTGCTCCCCTTTGGCAGGCTGTGGCATGACAGGCATTTCTGCCTCAATTTCCCCTTTCAGAAACTCCAGGAAATCCACTTCAGGCTCTCTTGCTTAAATAATACTCCTCACTGAGGCTGGTTCATTACCAGACTAGTACACTGACTTGCCAACAAAAGGTCCAAATATAGTCCTTTCCCGCACCCAATCTATATCATCCTTAAAATCTTGCTCTTTTCAGTGGGCACACCAACCAGCCTCTCTGCGAGAAGTCCTTCTATACCACACTCCAGTGTCTTCTGCCAGACCTAGGCTCCTTGTCAGGCTTCTTTTGCCCTCTGCCATGACAGCCACTCCAACCCTACTAGCTGGAGTGCAAGCCCACTGTTCCCACCAGGAAACCTCACATCCTCTCTGCTAGGAGATCATCTTAATCAGGGAAGCAGACCTCACTCTGCCTGTCCTCTCACTAGATCCAGATTTCCAGTGTGGAGACATCAGCAAGCAAGCCCCTTGGCTGATTCCTGCCATCAATCCTCTTGGGCCCTAAGCTCCAGCTCTGCAATTTAGAGCCAGCTGGCACCTCCCTCTGCTGCTCCTTCTGCCTTCAGCTTTCTCTGGCCCTGGTACTCAGGCTTGAAGTCAGATAGCAAACCTTGCTGCTTTCCTTGTCTTCAGCTGGCTGCTTCCTTTTGGCACATCCACTCCCTTGGCAAATCTCACCTGACCCTAACTCTCCTTCATGCAGATCTGATTCACTAGGGCTAGGTCTACACTACCCGCCTGAATCGGCGGGTAGAAATCGACCTCTCAGGGATCGATTTATCGCGTCCCGACAGGACGCGACAATCAATCCCCGAATCGATGCTCTTACTCCACCAGTGGAGGTGGGAGTAAGCGCCATCGACGGGAAGCCACAGAGGTTGATTTTGCCGCCGTCCCTACAGTGGAGTAAGTCGGCTGCGATACGTCGAATTCAGCTATTCGCGTAGCTGAATTTGCGTATCTTAAATCATTTGTCATTTGCACATATGTCATTTGCACATAATCCCCAACCAGGTAAGAGTCATGCTACAGCTGAGACCTCACCACCCTACCCTCATAAGAGGGCTAAGGGGTCTATAAAAGGAGAGGTATTAGCTCCCATTGTATCAGACCTAGGAGCCCTAAACCACTCTTCCTCAGCTCTCTTAAGGGATGCTTTCCTTTAAATCCCTTTTACTCCCCACCCCTGCCCCCTCCATATACCAAACCCTGTGTGATGAAGGCAAAAACAAACAAACAAACAAACAAACAAAAACACCCCACCTCAGCCAACCTATTGGTGGAGGGAAATGTCCTTTCCATCCCCCAAAGAAAAAGGCAACTAGAGTGATGTCCATGGCAGGTCAAGAAGTGATCCAGTCCTTTATATATTCTGTGGGTGGGAAGGCAGGTACTACCAGCCCATTTCAGGTGAAATAGGGCTTCTCTGGAACTCTATGGTGTATAAATAATCTTCTCCTTCTTCCGTTCATCAGGAAGGGTATTGCCCCCCTCCCATAACCTGGTCCAGCTGTTTCCAGCTTCTACCCACTCCATTGGGTAAACTTTACCCTTCTTTGCCCTCTTCTACTAGTTGCAGGATGAGCCCATAAAGGGGCTATATCCCCTTTTCTTCCAGCCAACCAGAGAAGTACCCCCTATTAAAGTTGTGGTGAGCACATTTTCATGTGAATATCCTTAGCAATAAAAATGAGTGATGCACATCAAAAAACTTTTGGTCTATTTAACTCTCTGATCCATTTATTAGTGTAGGTTGCCATGTGCAAGGAAGGTAAGAACTATTTATGAAGACAAATATATAAAGGCATGGAATCAAAATAAAGAATTGGGGAGGGGGGAGCTAATGTTTTGTTAGGCCTAATAGGGTTTTTGTTTTTTCTTTGTTTTCTTACAATTTTTTTCCCACATTTGGGACACTTTATTTTCATGGTGTTTTGTTTTTGTTTTGTTTTTAATTGTACCTTACTACAAATAAATGAGTCCCATTTATTGGAATCATTTGGGAAGAAAGGTGGGATGGTATTGGCAACAGTTGATGAAGATTCATTACAAGACTAAACTATAATAAAGCACTTATGATCAGCTTCTGTGTATTCGCTGTCATTTTTCAGAAAGTTGCTATATTTAAGACTAATTGCAAATGATTGTTGGTATCTATTTCTTGCACTATAATCTGAAGCATAAGAAGAGTTACATGTTTTATTTTGGCCTTTAGATTCCAATAACATTTGAAATTATCTTATTTTAAAATGGAACGTTCACTTAGGTTTACAGCTGGTTAAGACTGATATGGCAGCTAATGTTATTCTAGCGGGCATAGTATAATGGTTCAAGTATAAAATATTTTTGATTACGAGGGATGAGGTGAGGGAACATTTTTTTGTTCAGCATTTTCAATTCAGCAATTTTAGGATCGGATTAAAGCGAAGGAGGACCAGCTGCGTGAGCTGAGGAATAGATGTGTTGGAAGCACAGCACGGTGGAAAAGGGATGACATGAAGAACAGTGGCTTAGTAACTTCTAAGGATTAGTAGCAAGGGCGGGGAGGAGGCACAGTGGAGGAATGAATAAAAGAAGTGACTGTGACCAGTATGGTATTACTCGATAGCACTGAGTGATGGGGCAGAACAACCCAGAGAAATGAGAGAGGTTGTTCTAGGGCAAAAATAGACTTGAGAAATATCAATAGTCCTGCATTCAACTGAGTTTAAAAGTCATAAGGAGATGTGATCCTGTGCTACTACTACAGGAGGCTTCTGACCTGGATTCATTCAATGTACTTATCCACTGCCCCTGCTGTATTTTTTCCCGCAGCGTAGAGGAAACCCTTTGACATAAGACAGTGGACATATATTCTTTAGCTGTTTTATTTTATTTAGGTGGTAGTTTTATCCGGTGGGTTAAATTTCTTTATAAAAATCTCATGTCTTCGCTTGTGCTATTGCCTCCCCTCCATCTCTTCCAACCAGTTACCTTACTTCTCCAGCCATTCACACTGTATCCTGCCAGGGACAAGAAGCAAGAATACTTGGCTGTGGGTGAGAAGTGTTAAACTCACTGGCTGGGAGAAAAGAGAATAATAAACTGTCTGCCTGGATGGGATGGAGGGGTAGCTAATTGTGTGGTATAGGAAGTCAGGGTGGCCTCCCTCCGAACCAGAGGGTAAAGAGCCACTCTCTCAGGCTGAGTGGGCAGGGCCAGGCTAAGCTTACCCCACCCCCCGGAAAGGGAGGGGTGGAACAGGAAGTACAAAAGGCGGGGCCCAGCCCAGTGAGGGCTGCACCAAGGAGGGAAACAGACACAGACTGCTGGCTGTTTCCTGCAGACCCGGTCCAACGGAGGCCCTGGACCCAGGGAAACCTGACCTGGAAGAAGGACTCCAGATACCAGGATTGCCGGTTGCAGAGTACCCAGAGGAACTGGAGGATCTGGGCAGTGGCCCGAGCCCGAGTAAGCCAGACGCTGAGGGTGAGCTGAAGCTACTGGGACTACTGGCAGCAGAATACCCTGACATGTGGGAATAACCAGAGGGACCTGCTCAAGAGACTGGGTAGGAAGTAGCCCAGGGGCAGAACTGGACAGTGCGATGAGCAAGAGTGTGATCAGCGTGTTGCGGACAGATCCCCAATGACCCAGTGGCAGGACCTTCTCTTCCCACCACTGGCAGGACCCTGGGCTGGAATGCAGTGGAGCCAGGTGGGCCTGCATTCCCTTACCCCTGCCACCCTGTTTCGGCAGAACCCTAACAACGAGCTTCAGATGCTTGCCGGCGCTCCCCTGCCTGAGGGGTGTGCCACAGACTCTTGCCAGCGTTCCCCTTCCTGACGGGCGTGCCACAGACTCTTGCTGGTGCTCCCCTGCCTGACGAGCACGCCACAGACTCTGGTGAATACTCCGTGGCCGCACCAATCACGACAAGGCACCTCCCTCCGCTAATTCCCCATTGACGGAGGTGACCAAGGCCTTTCAGCAAGGCAGTAACTCCCCACCATCCCTCAGCGGCTCGGCAGACCACCGGAGACCTTGCTACAGTGGAGAAAAACGAGGTTAGAATGCTAAGAATCAACAAAGTTCGGTATAACTGGATCCTGGGCTGTTCTCCCAAAACCAGGACTTCTGAGTCGCAGAGTTCTCTACTTAGGAATTTGCTGTTACCAGAATATCCAAACACAACTCTTATTAACCCTCACGTGAACAAAAGAGCAAAATACTTTGCAGGTAAGAAATTATCATGATTCTCCAAGTGAATAATCGAGCCTGTTTTCAATTCATTTACATGGATGTAAATAAATAATAATAATTAATAATTCCACTGAAGACAATGGAATGCCAGTCGTGGAAAACCAATGTTAATAAGATCAAAATCAAGCTCATGAACCTTCCCTTTAACTAGTGTAGCTCAGTAAAGGTTCAGAATAGTATCTGTGTCATTTAAACAACACACCATTTTCCTTTTATTATATATTTAACATTAAAAATGATATACGTATTACAGTATTCAAAAAGATAGCTGAGGTATCTGATAAAATTCTGTATATTTATGTTAATAAATTAGTGATTGATATCATTGTTGTTATTATTTATTGTATCACAGTGGAGCTGAGAGACCTCATCAAAGATCAGGATCTATGCAAACATATATTTAGGGATAGTGCTTGTCCTGTAGATCTTACAATCTAAATAGGCAAGCCCTACAAGCATGGAATAAAGGAAATATGTTTATCCCTATTTTGCAGATGGGAGCTAAGGCATGCAAAAGCTATTTGAAATGCCCAAAGCCACATAGGAAGTTTGTAGAAAAGGTGAGAGTTGAACCTATAGCTCCTGAATGTCAGTTGAGTACCTTAACCACAATACCCCCCTTCCTCTCACATTATAGTACACTCTTACGACTCTATGGCCATAGAGGTAGCTTTGCCTTATACCATTGCCACTGGTAATTCTCAGTAGTACGTGCAGATACTATTCAGGTCCTTCTGCTCCAAAAATACAAACAATGAAGATATTTGTTAGTATCTGCTTAGGACAGCTACAGAAGGACAATATGATCACATATCTAATTGAGCAGGTCAGACATTCCATCCAACAGAGGGGAATGATGCACATATGCACTAGCCATTATAGCATGGTTTTCATAGCTATGACCTTATTATATCAACTCATTGCCCGACAATAAAGGTTATTGCTCCATCTAAAACTCAGTTTTATAACAGAAATGCTGAACTAAATTGCTAAGACAACGTATAACATTTTAAAATTAATATAGACTCTTTGTGTCATCAGACATTTATTTCACAACTGTTGAAGTACTCAGCTAAAGGAGGAGCCATAACTCATTTGAGGAGAAGTTTCCAGTGAGTTGTCTAGTCCCTGCCTTCATGAATGATAAAGACAAAGATACTGTCTTTATCGCATATCTGTGTCAAAGTTGTGGGCAGAGTTTTGAGTGACACCTGAATAATGTACAAAGAATGAAGTGAGTGAGAATTCTGACTGTATAATTATTAATGAGACAGAAACTACATTAAACATTAGACAAGTTATACTTTTGAATAGTAAATCAAATTGAACTGAACTTCTGATCATTTTGAAGTTGCTAGTCATTATATATGATTTGCATCTTCAAAGAGATTTGTTTAAATATTTTTTTTAGGTGGAGAACATTTTGGAATAATGAAGATAAATGTTGAAATCTAGTGCTCTATTTGACATTGATTGCTAGGAGAAAAGAAGATATGAACATTTTTAATAAAGCTAAAACCCCACCAGGCCTAGAATTCAGTTCTGCACCTTGGAAATGCTGTATAGGGCAGACAATGTACTAGGTTATAAAGTCTTTGTACATGGGAATTTACAGGTTCTAATTTAGTTTACAGCATATATATTGTATACTGATACATGAGTGTCTGAAATAATATTGAGAAATGTAAAGAAACTAGGATAATGTAAAGACTATATAATTCATTTAATATTCTATGTGTATACAAAATGTCATAACAATCAGACTAGAGCCAGACGTGACTCTTGATGTACACCATACAAGGGAATAAGGGGTCACAAGGCAACTCATATGCCCTTATGTTCTCTACCTGTAATATTGGTTGGAAGCATAACAAAGAGAACCGCCTCAAATACCCTTCAAATGCAGGTGGTGAGGATTGAAGTATCATATAAGGCTGCCAGAGATTGTTTCCCCTGGTCTGCTCCTGGGGCAGCAAAATTGCATGCTGCCCCTCACTCCAGATTTGTGGAAAAGAAACAATTTAGCCCTTAAAATGCTGAGTTCAACAATAGAGAATAAGGATATTTTTTCCTTTACTGTGAAATAAGGATTATTTTATATATGTGTTTGTAGTTTTGTATTCAAACATACAGTGATATTCCTCATCCTTATGTGGTTTTATTTCCCATTATGCATTTTTTAAATCTTCTGCTGACCTTTGGTTGGCTGGTTGATTCCATGACATACCACACTTATACTCAGCTACAGGTTGGTTGGCTGGTTTATCAGATTCTCTTCTATTACTTCTATTTATATGTTGCAGTTACCCGAAAAGAAAAGCATTTTGATGGGTTTACCTTTTTATTACTTATTGTGATTTATAAAAAAAGCCTGTGGGACTTTTGTTTTAAAGCCCTGCTCCTTCCATTCAATCAACCCCCCACTGATAAGTTGGATTTTTCATTGGTTTTGCTGAAGAGAAGGCTGACGGGATATTTAGATGTTTAGTACAGGTTCTAACGCCTTAATAGAAGGGGAATAAGAAAGGCACCCTTTCTCTGAAATGCCGATGAGTCATTTAAGTACTTAAAACCTTTAAAAAAGTTAAACAGTCTCACTAAGTATTCTTTCCCTTAAGAGTTGTGTATCTTTTGTTCTCCTGACTGTTCTGCAGTTGACTAGTACCCCAGTCATCAGAGTTGTCCAGCCTAGATTGGAACAGAATTTCTAGTGTCAAAACAAAGCAGGGGAAAAACGTGGTTGGTTGGTTGGCTAAAAACTGTTCATAAAGCAGAAAAAAGGGCACGAGCCCATTTGCTGGTAACCGTTAAAAGCCTGATTCTTACCTTTTTCAGATTGCTGAGCCAGTTTCCTTTGATATCAGTATTTCATCTAAAATTCTGCGATCTGATGTTATGAGGAGCTAAGCACCCTCAATTCCCAATGACTTTAATGGAAGTTTTAGATGCTGAGCACTTTGCAGGATCAGGCTCTTGGCCCATAATTCTTTAACCTCTTGTTCAGCAAAAATGTACTTGCTTGTCACCACATGACTTACAGTCCTTTATCAGTCTATCAAATTGATATGGCCATTGGTACCTATGTTAACCTTCTTTCTTCTTTTTCTACATAGATATCTTCTTAGCACATTATCAGCCTTAGGACTTCAGTTGATCTTAGTAAGTTCAGGTTGTAAGTGGGTTATTGTTGAGCCATCAACATACTATCCTGATCTCTTTCAGTACCCTAAAATGCATGGCATCTGATCATGGAAATCTGCTGGTTTTGTACCTGCCCTCTTGACATACTTTTCTGTCTGATCCTGAAGTCAGCCAGGGTAGTGGACACACTACCAATGTCAGAACAGCTATTACCAGCGTTGTATCTTGTAAACAGTTTGGGGAGCTCTTTTCTTTTACTGGTTTCTCTTATTTCCCTTTCTTTTTCACCCAGTTGTATTGCCTGTCCCTGAACTCTTGAATCTACAATACATTTTGTAGTTATTGGATGGTATTAGCAATACTAACATTACACTTACTGTAAAGTCCCTTTACGCTGCCAAAGGGGTGTAAATGCACTTTAGCATAATTGAGAATCTGGCCCACTGAGTTTTGGTCAGGATTACATTTGAGTTACCTCCATTTCAGGGTTTTCTTTGTTATTACTAGTTTAACTCAGTGTTCATCAGCAACATTACTCTCTCTCCTCTGTTTTCCTTCCTTCCTTCTTTTCCTGTATAGAATTTATTTATCATGTAGAACTTACTGTTGACTGCATTTGAGCCTCTTGGTTTCACAGTAATGCACATTGTTTGTTGACTTTATATAATATTTGTTTAGAATGCACTGGGGGCACCCCTCAGCTTGGAAGATCTAAAGTTTACCCTAAGTACAATTACATTCTGAAACCCCATTACTGTAAATGCTCATTCATGGAAGTAGTCCCATTGATTTCAAGAGGATTAATTGGGGAAACAAGTGCTTCCTGCATGAATAAGGTTTGCTGTTGGGCCTGACATGGAAATACAGCATTCGCTGTCAACTATGTGTGCTGTTATCTGATCTGAAAGGAATATATTACAAAATATCTCTTCTGACATAAATGACATGCTACATCTTTTCAAATTTGTTAAGTCACATCGACCTACTTTGTATCTTGCATCTAACCTGATGTGTTTGATATGACATTACTGGAAATAATGCTTCTCAAATTAATAGCAAGCAAGTTTTTGTCATGTCAGTATGGAAGCAGGATAAACACAAATTCCTTGGATTTCACAAAAATCTCGTAATTGGTGCATAATTGAAATTAAAAAAGCATGAATAATTACAAAAAAAATTCTTTTACATGACTATTTTTTCACAGAACTGTAGTTGTCCTACAGCGTTTTATTAGCAGGTTTTGAGATTATTTTTCTGGATGCTATTGTTCAGCATGGATTGAATACTATTTAGCACTGTTTTTGAGATATGATCCATCTCTCTCCAACTGCAGTATGATCCATTATTCATATCCAGTCCTGCAATCTGAGTGTTTCCTGAATCCCCTCTGAGAAGTCATGTCTCATGTAGAGGTGGACTGAGATTGGCATAAAGAGCTTCTCTTATGTAACTTCTTAAAATACCCTTTTATCTGAGTACAGCAGCATCTGTGGGCCCCAATGTTTTTAGGTCATTCTCTAAAATGCAACCTGTCAGACCTTAAGCCATGATATCACAGTGCCAGCTAATCAGTATTGTTTTGCTTTGTTTTTTGGTAAGACTTATTCCTATAACTTTTATTTAATGTAACCCAATTTTTGGCCTGAATCTTTCATTCCCACTTCATAAAAAAAAAAAATTACAAACTAAAAATAAAGAAAGGGTAAAAGAGGTCTATGCAACATCACAGAACCCCTTTGGGGGGGGCAGTAAATGTATATATGGCATACAGTAATCCATGGCAGATGATACAACTTGATTGGCAGTAGTAAATATCTAGGGCCTGATTCACCATGCTGCTCAAAAAAAAAAAAAAAAGGCAAAGGAGTTACCATAATAAAAGGCTGGAGTGACTCATGCCCCTACTGTATAACTATGCAGTGGGCCAATCTCCTCTTTATGGTACACTGGCATAAATGTGAAGTTGCTCCATTAGCATTATTCCAGATTTGCAGTGTACAGAAATTGACCCAACTTCCGCCCCCCCTGCCTAGAACTTGATAGCAAATGGGACGGTGTTGTACTCAGTTGTTTGTTGTGGCCATGAATATGTTCTCTAATATAGTTTCCTTAGAATGTATGGAACTAGTCATTGGCCAATATGACTGAGATCTAAAATATGAATTATTTCGAAGTACGCTGGTACACTACTGGTGTAGGAAGCAATTATTTGCTGCATGCCTCAGTCCCCAGCTATCTTTACAATAAAAATGATCTATTGTCGTGGGAAATCTTTGTATGTAACAGTAAGAGGGTGATACCTTGACCTTTAAAGTATTATATTTAGATTTTTTTTTCTGGGAAAGGAAAGGAAGAATTTAATATCTGAATATGCTAATAACAAAATAACCTTGACTATATATATCTGCAAATTTTCTCTTTCATTTAGTCATATGTATTGTGTTATCATGTTTCACAAAATGTATAATCTGTCAAAATAAATTTAAGTTTAAAATGTGAGATTCCATCTCATAATAGGAATAATGAAACTCTCATTCCAGCTGTTCAGTCTCACTCTCTCTGTGAGAGAGGTCTCTCTTTGTTTACAGAAGATAAAAGGCAGTGAAGGTATTTTTAGAAGCCAGTTATTGAAATTCAGCCTTTTAACTAAATCATTCATACATTTAAAGGAAAAATCTAGACATGTTGCTCAGCCCAGCAGTCTGAAAAATCAAAAGGTGAGAGTCACTTCTCACTATGAATAAACTGTGAAATATATTTGAAAATCATTATTTGACTTACAGTTTTCATTGATATTTTTCAAAAACAAGTCAAATAAACAGAAACATATTATGCAGTAGTTAGATGTTACAAATAAATTAAAAGGAGGGCAAAAACAAACATAAAGATAAATGTTACTAAAAAGAATAAATATTGTATTCATTCTGCATCAGGGTGTAGTCTACTGTGGGACTGATGAGCTGACTGAAAGGATGTCCGGCATATATGAGTGAATAAAGGTATCCAGTAAATGACAATTAATACAATTGGTATATTTACCTCTGTATTATCCCAGGAACAGATTCCATAAGAAATCAAATGACTAAGTTTTTTGTCAGGATTTTTTCCTTAGTTTGCAAGGGGCTAATTAAGGAGGTGCCCAGTTGCTTGATACTGAGAATGGAAGATGTTTTTTCAGATGGAGAGAGAAAATATCTTTTCAGGTGCAGTAGTTATTCTGAACCTATACTGTGGAAAAATACCTGATTCAGAGGAAAAGTAGAAGACAATGATAGAACTGATCTGAATAAACAAAATATAGGTTCCAGGAGAATATCTATTCCATCTACAAGATTTGTTTTCTACAACCATTTACCATACAGATAGGTTCTGTTATTGCTACTTCTACCATGATCTCAGCACTCAATGCTGCCACCACAGCATCCCCTGTACTTACATGGAGCTGTCTGTGAAAGTAACGGTTCTGAGGCTATCAGGACAGCCTATGTGCTCCTACTTCTCTCCCGCACTGTTTCTCTTATTTGCACCCCCATATCTCCTTCCAGATTTCTTCTTTCATTCTCCATTTGTTGTCTGCAGAGGAGAACCCCCCAACTATCTTTATGGTGCCTGGAAAAAGAGGTGAAATTAATAATAAATTGGGGGGTAAGGGTGGACAAGGAAAAGAGATAAATTCTGCCACCATCAGGATTTGAATCTTCAACATGTGCAAAACATAGCTGCTCTATTTCTAGCTCCACAGCTATGGCTTCCCAACTTCTCTCTCTACAGGCTTTTTGCTTGGAAAGATGGTCAGGGGAAGCACTAAGACACTGGTTGACGAGATGTCAGCAGAACTACTGCTATCACAGTTGGCTGTGAACATGTGTACACGTGCAGATTGCCATGATAGTCTCAAGGAATGCAGCTGTCACGGTAGAGATTTTGCATATGTAATTCTTTTTGTAGTCAAATAGTCATCAGGAAGCTATATTTGGGGATCTATAACATATGAAGAAGTTAAGCTCTAATTATTTGAGATTTTCAACTGTAGCTGGAGACAGGGAGCTTTATCTTCTGCCTTTCTCTTTCATGCTTCCTCTTAGGGGCTGAAAGGAGCTTTATCTTCTATCTTTCTCTTTTGTGCTTCCTCCTTTTGGGCTTCAACTCCATCAGTCTCCCTTTTCTTACTCAGTTTATCATCTCCCCTTGATGGGCATGAGGTTGATCCCAGTGGTTCCTTCCTCTCTCTCTGATAGGAAATCATTTTCTTTTCCCACATCTCCACCATACATGTGGTGAAGAGAGCATGCTTCTTGGCACCAACCACATGAGCACTGGATAGCCTATATTCTTCAGTGCATCAAAGATATATAGGGCAGCAGAGGAGTAAATTTGTGCTTTGGATATGATTGGGCTTCTATGAACTACAGTGCTCAGGTATTCTGGTGACGAGTATCGTATAAATGAAAAGCTAGATAGATAAAAGCAGTGTAAGAATCAGACCCCTAACCTCACATTTGCATGGATTGAGGTTTACTAATCTAAAGTATTCAGGAGCGTGTAAAATACATTTTAGCCACCTGTACTCTTGCTCTTGCCTCATACAACTCCTTTTAATGCCACTGAGGTAGTGGCAGATGAATGAGAGCATTATATGGGGCCTTGGGTGCAATTTTAAATAAAAGCTGGAATTGCAACAGTCACTTCTGGATAAGACAATTGTGGCTCAAGAACTCTTTCGGTACAAATGAGAATTACCTATGGTATGCAGTACATCTTTTGGAGCATGGTTGTGGGAAAACCTAGAAAAGCTGCTGGGTGGCAGACAATGTGAGAACAGCAGAGACTGACTCACTGTGTGCAATTCATGGCCAACACATGCTATTTTCTTTTCTATTACAGTGTTATGTCTTGTGCTGCAAGAATGTTTATGGAGCCTGATTTCTTTCCTACTGTTTTGGAAGAGCCCATACTATTGCTGCAGAAATTTAGGGGATTATATTATCATCTCTCTGTTTATCTCAAATGTATATTTGGAGAATAAATGTGCAGTGTAATCTGAATATTTTAAGGATAAAATACTTGAGGATAGTAGAATAATAGAAGAATCATAGACGATTAGGGTTGGAATAGACCTCAGAAGGAAATCTAGTCCAACCCCTGCTCAAAGGAGGACCAACCCCAACTAAATCATCTCAGCCAGGGCTTTGTCAAGCCAGGCCTTAAAAACCTAAGAGTGGAGATTCCACCACCTCCCGAGGTAACCCATTCCAGTGCTTCACCACTCTCCTAGTGAAATAGTTTTTCCTAATATCCAACCTAGACCTCCCCCACTGCAACTTGAGACCATTGCTCCTTGTTCCATCATCTGCCACCACTGAGAACAGCTTAGTGTCATCCTCTTTGGAACCTGCCTTAAGGTAGTTGAAGGCTGCTATCAAATCCCCCTGAACTCTTACATAAGAACATAAGAACATAAGAAAGGCAGTACCGGGTCAGACCAAAGGTCCATCTAGCCCAATATCCTGTCTACCGACAGTGGCCAATGCCAGGTGCCCAGAGGGAGTGAACCTAACAGGCAGTGATCAAGTGATCTCTCTCCTGCCATCCATCTCCACCCTCTGACAGACAGAGGCTAGGGACACCATTCCTTACCCGTCCTGGCTAATAGACATTAATGGACTTAACCACCATGAATTTATCCAGTTCTCTTTTAAACTCTGTTATAGTCCTAGCCTTCACAACCTCCTCAGGTAAGGAGTTCCACAAGTTGACTGTGCGCTGCGTGAAGAAGAACTTCCTTTTATTTGTTTTAAACCTGCTGCCTATTAATTTCTTTTGATGACCCCTAGTTCTTGTATTATGGGAATAAGTAAATAACTTTCCCTTATCCATTGTCTCCACATCACTCATGATTTTATATACCTCTATCATATCCCCCCTTAGTCTCCTCTTTTCCAAGTTGAAGAATCCTAGCCTCTTTAATCTCTCCTCATATGGGACCTGTTCCAAACCCTTAATCATTTTAGTTGCCCGTTTCTGAACCATATGGTCACTATTTCCAAGCGGTCCTGCTATAGTTACCTCTTGGACCAGCTCCTGTGCTCCACTCAGGACTAAATCTAGAGTTGCCTCTCCCCTTGTGGGTTCCCGTACCAGCTGCTCCATGAAGCAGTCATTTAAAGTATCGAGAAATTTTATCTCTGCATTTTGTCCTGAAGTGAAATGTTCCCAGTCAATATGGGGATAATTGAAATCCCCCACTATTATTGAGTTCTTAATTTTGATAGCCTCTCTAATTTCCCTTAGCATTTCATCATCACTATTACCGTCCTGGTCAGGTCATCGATAATAGATCCCTAATGTTATATTCTTATTAGAGCATGACATTTCTATCCATAGAAATTCTATGGAACATGCGGATTTGCTTAAGATTTTTACTTCATTTAATTGTACATTTTCTTTCACATATAGTGCCATCCCCCCCCACGACCTGTTCTGTCCTTCTGATATATTTTTTACCCCAGAATGATTGTGTCCCATTGATTGCTCTCAGTCCACCAGGTTTTTGTGATGCCTATTATATCAATATCCTCCTTTATCACAAGCCACTCTAGTTCACCCATCTTATTATTTAGACTTCTAGCATTTGTGTACAAGCACTTTAAAAACTTTTTTTTTGTTATTATTATTTTATGAATGGAGATATCCCATCTCCTAGAACTGGAAGGGACCTTGAAAGGTCATCAAGTCCAGCCCCCTGCCTTCACTAGCAGGACCAAGTACTGATTTTTGCCCCAGATCCCTAAGTGGCCCCCTCAAGGATTGAACTCACAACCCTGGGTTTAGCAGGCCAATGCTCAAACCACTGAGCTATCCCTCCCCCCAACTTGTCACTGTTTATTTGTCTGCCCTTTTCTGATGTTTCAGATTCTTTTTTATGTGAGTGTTTATCATCTGATCTGGCCCCTACTTTATCCTCTTCCATCCTCTGCTCCTGACTATAACCTGGAGATTCTCTATTATTAGACTCTCCCCTAAGAGAAGTCCCTGTCCGATCCACATGCTCCTCTGCAGCAGTAGGCTTTCCCCCATCTCCTAGTTTAAAAACTGCTCTACAACCTTTTTAATGTTTAGTGCCAGCAGTCTGGTTTCACTTTGTTTTAGGTGGAGCCCATCCTTCCTGTATAGGCTCCCCCCATTCCAGAAGTTTCCCCAGTTCCTAATGAATGTAAACCCCTCCTCTCTACACCATCGTCTCATCCATGCATTGAGACTCTGAAGCTCTGCCTGCCTACCTGGCCCTGCGCGTGGAACTGGGAGCATTTCTGAGAATGCCACCATAGAGGTCCTGGATTTCAGTCTCTTCCTCGCAGCCTAAATTTGGCGTCCAGGACATCTCTCCTACCCTTCCCTATGTCACTGGTACCTACATGTACCATGACCACCGGCTCCTCCCCAGCACTACACATAAGTCTGTCTAGATGCCTCGAGAGATCCGCAACCTTCGCACCAGGCAGGCAAGTCACCATACGGTTCTCCCGGTCATCACAATCCCAGCTATCTACGTTTCTAATGATCGAATCTCCCAATACTAATACCTGCCTTTTCCTGGCAACTGGAGTTCCCTCCCCCGGAGAGGTAACCTCAGTGTGAGAGGCAACCCCAGCACCGTCTGGAAGGAGGGTCCCAACTATGGGAAGGTTTCCCTCTGCTCCTGTAGACTGCTCTACTTCCCTGGGCCTTTCATCCTCCTCAACAGCGCAGGGGCTGTCTGACCGAAGGTAGGACAATTCTACAGTGTCCTGGAAAGCCTCATCAACATACCTCTCTGCATCCCTTAGCTCCTCCAGTTCTGCCACCCTTGCCTCCAAAGTCCGTATGTGGTCTCTGAGGGCCAGGAGCTCCTTGCACCGAATGCACACATACACCACCCGCCCACAGGGCAGGTAATCATACATGCTACACTCAGTGCAATAAACTGGATAGCCCCCACTCTGCAGCTGGGCTTCTGCCTGCTTCTGTTTAAAGCAAGAAGTTTTGAATGTAGTTTGGTTTATAGGTTTTAAGGGGAATAAAGGGTATAAGATAGAACCGGCAAGGGACCCGCGCTCCCTTCCTGCTCCCCTTCTAAACTCCCTTGCGAAACTCCCTGTTAGCAGCCCCTCTTCTCTTCTGCAGACTAAATAAGCCCAGTCCTCAGCCTCTCCTTATCAGTCATGTGCACCAGCCCCCTAATCATTTTTGTTGCCCTCCGCTGGACTCTCTCCAATTTGTCCACATCCTTTCTGTAGCGGGGGGACCAAAACTGGATGCAATATTCCAGATGAGGTCTCACCAGTGCCGAATAAAGGGGAATAATCACTTTCCTCAATCTGCTGGCAATGCTCCTACTAATGCAGCCCAATATGCCATTAGCCTTCTTGGCAACAAGGGCACACTGTTGACTCATATCTAGCTTCTCGTCCACTGTAATCCCCAGGTTCTTTTCTGTATAATTGCTGCTTAGCCAGTCAGTCCCCAGCCTGTAGCAGTGCATGGGATTCGTTCATCCTAAGTGCAGGACTCTGAACTTGTCCTTGTTGAACTTCATCAGATTTCTTTTGGCACAATCCTCCAATTTGACTAGGTCACTCTGGACCTTATCCCTACCCTCCAGGAAATCTACTCACTCCCACCCCCAAGCTTAGAGTCATTCGTGAACTTGCTGAGGTTCATCATCCAGATTGTTAATAAAGATGTTGAACAAAACCGGCCTCAGGACCAACTCCTGGGGCATGCCACTTGACACTGGCTGCCAACTAGACAGCGAGACGTTGATCACTACCCATTGAGCCTGATGATCTAGCTAGCTTTCTATCCACCTTATAGTCCATTTATCCAGTCCATACTTTTTTAACTTGCTGGCAAGAATACTGTGGGAGACCATATCAAGCTTTATAACCTTAGTTTTAGCTTTATAACTCTTAGTTGATGTTATTACTTGGTTATTAGTCTTGCTCATGTCTACAATGCTCACATATTTCTTCATATTTTGAGAGAAGTTCACTTTGGCTTCAACCTACATGATGTTTTCTTTCTTTCTTACTTCCTTTCACTGTAATTAAATGTGCACAAAAATCATGGTACCAAAGGTAGGTAAACGCATTAGATGTAAACAATGTTGTAAACCCCAAGCATTCAAAATTGAGTTAGACCCCAATAAATCATGAATGGCTTAAAAATAAAGATATTTTTAAAAAATGGGTTTTTTTAGTTGCCTTCTGGTTTGTGAGCCTTCAGGGTTGTTGTGGCTGTGGGGCTAGCTGCACCTCAGTTCCTTTTCTGGTTACTCTGAGTGCACCCTGTCAAGGGACAGGCCTCTTGCCTTGCCTCAGGGTGGAATCTTATGAGTCTTCCACATAATCAAGTGACTTCAGAAGCTGAAGCTTTAAGAAAAACTATAAATAGTGTGAAATTCACTATACAATTATGAGAGTTGGCAACACTCAGTTGGCAATGATAGGTGTTGCTCCTTTCCCTCTTCCAGAGTACAGTACTATGGAAGAGGGAAAGGAGCAACACCTGTCAATTTGATATGTTACCCAACAAGGCATTCGAAATCAGTGTTTCTCAAATTAGAGAAAGACTCAATCCATACCCAAATCCAAACTTCCTTGAATTTGAGGCAGTTCAGAATCTGATTTTGAGTCTAGATCCTGTCTCTTTAAAAAGTCTAATCCTAAACTCTGGAACAGAGCATCTCCAAACTTCAGGGTTAGACTCAAAGTTACAGTCAGAATCATCTTAATTTTAAACATCTGGATCCAGATTCTCCGCAGGGAGGCCTCTGCAAGTGGTAGACCTTGGCACTGGAAAGTCCGCTAAAAGGAGGTTGGTGTACCAAGTAGATAAAATTTCCCTTTGACTGGAAGCCTGCAGAGGCTAGATCTTCCTTAAGATAGAGGGTGATTCAGTGCATCCTAGCAGTTGTGTCTGACATCAGAGCATCGCAAGTGCTTTACGCAACTGTAAAACTGTCTCCATCACCAGTAGGAACATGGAGTGAAGATTACTGTATGCCACTGGTCCCCAGAAGTCGAAGCTAGCACATTGAAGTGTGTTTTACACACTGTACCAGCTAGCACAAATCTTGCCCTGAACTACAAACAAAACAAAACAAAAACCTGCTTCCTGCAATTATTTAGAATATGTGTATAACTATGTCTCCCAGAGGGCTTATACCAACTCTTGGTTCCTTGTGGAGCTCTCTGAACTGGCCCTGACACTGATAAAAATTCCCAAAGTGGGCAAGCCTTTGCAATTACTGTGAAACTCAGTGATTTCATGCAGTCCACAGATAGAAAACAGTTGTTTTCTAATTCTGTCTGATACATTACAAGATTCATTTACTCACACTGACATCTCTTCGGGGAAGATGTTTTTTGTTGGTAGGCTTCTACGATTATATTTAAAGATATAATAGATATATAATGGCAAACCTTGACAGGGAACTAAAAGAATAAAAGAGCTCTTCCTGTCATTTATCTTTGAAGTGAAACCTTTGTGTAAGTAAATATGAGTCATTCAGATTTGCTGCCTACTGAAATAAAATACTTTCTTTATGATGGTGCTGATATATTGTGTTTGAGTAAAAAAATATCTGTAATAGTGGCATCTTAAAAAGGGCTGAGCCAATCGTAGAAGGTGAAGCAAGTTTATTTTTAAGAACCAAATTGCCTTTCCTAATGCATCTTTTAAAAGATGACAAATAATGTCAAGATGCAACCTCTATTTGGGTATACTGTCCCTTTGCTTTATAGAGCTACATTTCCTTGGGTACAGGAGAACTGTACTGGAAAAGAATAAGGAGGTTTTGAAAAGAATAGCAGCTTCCCTTTATGTATCAAGGCGGCATGTGGCAGTGCTGCTATAGTTAAGTGTCTGTCAGCATTTCCATTATTAACCTTCATTTTCAAGGGCTTTATAACACAGCCATTTTAAATCACATTAGAGCTACACATTATCTGTCCAAATGCATGAATGCAAATTTTGTGGTTTTTTTTAAATGGAATAAAATTAGTGTAAATATATTGTCATTTATTTGCTAGGGGTCACAATGGCAGCTGCAGAAAAGGACTTTGCTCTCCAAAATTTCTGTTCTGAAGCAGCTGATGTTAATTCAATTAAGGTCAGTTTTGAACAATTCTTCAGCAAAAAATAAATAAATAACAAATAATGGGCAAGACTTTGCTGTCAGCTAATTCAGTGTCAAGTGACCATGAATTCAAAAATAACCAATAAAAAAGATAATGAAAACTGAGGTGCTGACAAAAATTAGCTAAAGAGACCTGAAAATTCAGATAAGGAGGTAGATGGAAACCCTGCAAGTATCTCAGAATTTGAAGGCAATTATGGGCTCACTTAAAATCGTGCAAAGTAATTTAGCCAAGTGACTTAGTTGAAGGGCCCAGTTTTCTTCACTAGGACTGCTAATGAGTTTGTGCATGCATTGTGATGATTTGGGGAATCTGTACAATGTATGAACTCTGTGCATGATTAAGAATCCTCTCTTTGTATCTGTATCAAATTGTAAATTCCATTTTGAATGTGCCTTCTCTTTTGTCTTTTTACCTCCATGTTGGATTGAAATTTAAAAGAGTAGTGGTTCAGGGCTGACAACAGAGAGTTGTTAAGTCTGGGTGGTTCATTATACAAATACAAACATCCTAGAAAATAGGTGGGCACCCATCCAAGAAAACTGGCTTGTTGTGGGAGAAGTTGACTGGCAACAATCACCTGTTAAGGTTCTGGTATCACCTGCGGAAGCTGATCAGGGAGTCATCTGACAAAGGGGCCTGGAAAATTATAAAAAGTCAGGAGCTGACCTGCTTTGGTTTTTCAGCCACTTTCACCGGCTCAAGCTGAAGGAACCTGCTGCAGCAGCCTGATAAGCAGACAGGAACCCTATCTACCAGAACCCAGACACACTTGCAAGGCAAGGCTAAGCTAGAGTGAGAGGTATTGGGTTCAGGTTGTTTGTTATTTTCTAAATGAACTGTGCTCTATATAAGTAAAGAGCTATGGTCTTTTAGAATCCTGTGCAAAGTCTGTGTGTGTAAGATATGTGCTATGCTTATCATGTGCCCTGAAGAGTTAACCTGTGAATCCTGAGTGTCCAAAAGGTTGGAGCCCTGGAAAGGGGTATGCATAGGCTAGGAGAGAGACGGAGGGGTCAGCACTGGTCCCGGGGGCTAGGCAGTTGGACTAAAAGACTGCACTTCTCATGAGAGGGTGCTAGACAGAGGATCTGCATCCCAAAAGTATGCCTAGAGACCCCAAGGAAGGGCAGAGCCTAGACTCTGTTCAGATTCTGGAGTTGTACATCACATGACATTCAGCATTTGGATCCTCTCACAGCACTCCGAGTGTCCAGGAGGGGCAGTCAACTAGGTCTGTGACATTCCTATAGGGATCTCTGCAAGATTGGAGCCTTTTTCCATATAAAATTATAAACCACTGTGCTGCCTACCCAGTTAAAATATAATACCCTTTTCTCCCATTCCCATGATTTAACCACTTGACATTGTTCCCCACTACACTGTAGCCAAGGATGTCATTGGCAGCTTGTGGATATGTACCTGTGCTAGCTTCAATCTAGGCAGCTCACTAAAAATAGCAATGGGGAGTGGTTCATGGGCAAGCAATCTGAATGTGTACCCAGGTGAGGTTGTAGCTGGCTCCCTAACAGGCACAGGCTGCACAACAGGGTAGTCTCCTAGCAACACACTGAACATAGCTAATCCTAGCATCAGGATGATTTCACTTCCTGGTTGATGGAGGTGGGGGAATTGACTACTAGTTACCACAGCAACAGCCAGAGTTCCCTGGCTGCTCAATGCTTTCCCTTCCTGAACCTGTGATTGATCCTGCTTCCTGTGCCTGTTCCTGTCTCCTGCTCCACCAGCTTTTGTGCCTTCTTTAGCCCCTACCCTTCTCCATTCTTAGCACCCTAGCACTGACAGCTAGCTCCACTTCCTGACCAAGTCTCTATCTCCCCCGTTGGTTCTGGCATTCAACTTCTGATTCCTGGTTCTGACCCTCAGCTCTGGACTAGGTTCCCAGGTGTGCTGTGGCATTGAACCTTGACTCCAGCTCATTTCTGCTGTAATCTCCATGCCTGGATACCCCAATGGCTCTGAACAAGATTAAAAAAATTGCATATAATAATATTCAGAAATGTTCATATTTCCTTCCTCTAATACAATAAAAAAATCATGTTAAATCATCAAAAGAAACAACCCAAAACATTAGAATAAACCTGCATGTAGTCCTTCTCCCTTCAGCCACCTACAATATCTGCCTCTAAACAAAACAAAAATTACAATAGTAAGCAGTCTTTGAGTTGCTGATTATCACATCTGACCTCAAGATATTGTTTAAACTCATTGCATGAATCAGTAAATAATAACCTGCTGTGCTGGAGAATCTGTGAAACTGTTTTCTACTGAAATCACAATAAAATAAATTTAGTGTGTATTCTTATAGCAAAGATTTGCCAAATTACCAAAATAATAATAATAATTTGAGGCTAAGTGCTTGCTGATAATGGAAACCTGCAGGTATCTCCTCATTTCACTTGCATTTTGAATAGCTACTCAGTCTCCTTTTGTGATAACTTTCCATTAAAATGATGGGTGGAAATATATATGAGAGCAAAGATAAGCTCTGTCCTCATTCTGCTGTGCATTGGATCTTTCTATTCATCTTTAGCCCTGTTCTATAGTGTGCTGTGAAATTAAAAAGCTTGAAATCCAAAAAGTAATGAGTCTTCCCAAGCCTTCTATTTTTATTTATTTATTATTTTATTTATTTTTGGTATTGCAACAACACCAAAAACCTTAACATATTACTTCTATATGTGTGTTTGGGAGGGATACATGTTGGGACAATGAGTCTAAATGGAGCCTTGCTAATTCATAACAGATCAAGGAGTTTCATGCACATTGATTTTGGAAACTAGTAATTGCTGAATAGAAAGCTGCTTGGAAATGGGCTCATGTGTAACCTTATTAAACAACAATAGCCATCATAAACAGGTATGCAGTTCTTGCCAAATGCAGTCTGAGTTTCCCCCCAGATAATGTGGAGGATGTCTAGGCCTAGACATCCCCCAGATAATGTGGAGGATGTCTAGGCCTAGACATAAGACTCTCAGATCAGTGAAAAAGCCTCAGTTCCTCATGATTGTACAACCATTTAGAAGAAAACAATCAGAACAGGAAGGAGTTCTGAATATATCCAGTTTCTCACCACTATCCAAAATAGGCCAGCATGCCTGTGTGCCTCCTTGTCATGTAGCTGATATTCCAGTGCAGCTTTTATTCTTCCTGTGATCTAACAATGGTGAGTGGATTTTTGGCAGTGCAAACCACCACACCCTTATGTAAATTAACCACTTTTTTAAAAGGATTTCCAGACTTAGCATACATTGTCTGTCACCATATACTTAGGTGTTAACTTGGTCGCCTGATCACTCACCAGCTCACTTTATACCTTATTATATTGTTCACAGTTCATAGATTTTACAACACCAGAAGGGACTGACCTCCTGTATTACATTGGTCATAGAACTTCCGCAAAATAATTTCTAGAGCAGATATTTTAGAAAAAACATCCAAACTTGATTTTAGAAAAGGCAATGATGAAGAATCAACTGCAATCATTGATAAATCGTTCTGGTGGTTAATTACTCTCGCTGTCAAAAATGTACCCCTTATTTCCACTCTGAATTTGTCTAGCTTCAGCTTCCACCCGTTGGAGCATCATCAAATATTTGCTTCTAATGTACATTGATCCCAGGAAAGCTAGTGAAGCAACTGATCTGTTACTTGATTAAGGAAGAATTAAGGAGTGTAATGTAATGAATGCCAATAAACATGGGTTTATGGAAAATAGATCCCGTCAAACTAACTTGACACTTGTAATCTCATCCAAAAGAGTTTGGTTCATGAAGGTAATTGTTCGACATACTAGACTTCTGTAAGATTTGTCTTGGTACCATCCGACATTTGGATTAAAAAACTAGAATGATATAAAATTAACATGCCATACATTAGATGGATTAAAAATTGGCTAAGTGATAGGTCTCAATGTAATTGTAGATGGGGAAACATTATCAAGAGGGTGTGTTTCCTGTGGAGTTCCACTGGGATTGGTTCTTGGCCTGCCACTGTTAACATGATCAGTAAGCTGGAAGAAAATACCAAATCATCAAAGTGTGCAGATGACATAAAAAATGGAGAGGTGGTAAATAATGAAGAAGACAGGTCACTGATTCAGAGAGATCTGAATCACTTGGTCAACTGGGCTCAAGTGTAAAATATGCATTTTAATATGGCAACATTTAAATGTATACCTCTAGGAAAATACAGGATGGGGGACTCTATCCTGGGAACAGTGACTCTGAAAAAAAGATTTGGGGGTCATGAGCTCCCCGTCTGACACTGAGGCTAAAAGAGCTACTGTGATCTTGGTATGAATAAACAAGGGGATCTCCAGTAAGAGAAGAGGGGCTATTTTACTTCTGTATTTGACACTGTGTTACCCAGGGTTGTCAGAACCCATAGCAGTGGTAACTTAACTTTTTCACTCCAGGTGATGTCAGGAATATATCAATGGGAACACAGCACTTCTGTCTGCTTAAAGATTGATGCAAGTATGCATGCTCTTGTCAAAAACTACAATTTATTAGATTTAAGCACACCGATACAAGAGCAATAGGTTTAGAACATTCCAAATCATTACCTAGAATCTGAGATAGTATTGAGTAATTAGCAGCTGGTAACTGGTCACTTCCCCACCAGGGAGTATGGTGTCCGGAAAAAGTCTCTGAAGCTATCCCAAGAGACCTGCTCCAAAATACACTCTATTATCTAGTCTTGTTATAACTATTTCTTACAAAACATGAAGCTCATAGTGACCCCTACTGCGTCGTCAACGATCCTAACTTCAACAAACTACTTGTCAACAAAACATTGCTAACAATCTTAGTCATAATAAGCCTCTATATCAAAGGCTCCCAAACTCAATGCCTCCATCCACTTATTTTCTTTCAGTCTCAATTTGTTGACTCATTTAAAAGTCACCTCCTGTTCTATTTAGCAGAAACTGCAAGCCTGTAGCTAGCATTTGACCTGACCTCCAGGAGCCCTACTTGTTCAAATTAACCCTTCACTATGTTGTGTTCTATTTTATTAATTTATGGTGGCTGAATGCACACAATATGGCTGCAATTAGCTTGATCAAATTCTGGGGTAACACACCCCTCCATTCCAGGGCAACAACTGGTGTGACCGCTGCTGGAATACTGGTTCTAGTTCTGGTGCTGACAATTTGAGAAGAATGTTGCTAAATTGGAGATGATTCAGAGAAGAGCCATGTGGATGATTAAAGAATTTGAAAACAATTGTTAGAGGCTACATACTGGGGCATTATGAAGTTTTACTTATATTACTGTCTCTTCAATAAAAGACTTTAGCCCCTCTCCAGAGTTTTCATTCTGAGCTGAAAAAAACTCTTTAAAATGTGCTTACCTGCACTTTAGCACTGTTTTTTTTCCATACAGTATATGCACTTAAATACATTATCAATATATTATTTACATCTAGTAAACACTGACTGAGTTGTACTTCACAGCACTAAGAACATATTTATTTTGCTGTATGTCAGCATAACTGCATATCAGGGGCTTAGACATTTATTTTACAGTTTCTGTTGGCTTTCGCATTTCAATATGACATTTTCTGTTATAAGTATATTCTGAAATGAAAGCTGGGCCTTCTAGTCAAAATAAGAAAGTGGTATCTAGTAACAGAGGTAGCACTGCAATTTATTCCCATATTCATAAAAATACACTTTATCATCTTTTTCCACCTGTCTGCTTTGATAAATTTCACACAAATGACTATTTTGCTCATAATCAATTTCAAGGTGACTGTAAATATTCATGAACTCGTCTCAGCAATATTAATTTGTTCTGCCTTTACTCAAATAGGGAATTTCTGATGCATCTGTTATAATCTTGTATGCCTTTTTAAGTTGTCTTTAGTAAATGGAATTCAGGAAACACATGCTTTCCATTCATTTAACTTAAAGAACCGTAATAAATTACTACAGTCAGAGTCACAATGCTTGTACAACCATGTAGAAGAAAACAATCAGTACAGGAAGGAGTTACAAACATATCCATCCCTCTTTAATTCTGTTTTTTTAATAGTATGTTGGGAATATAAGTAAAAACATACTCTATTTAAAAGCCTGGTGTAAAAACTGATTGGGTGGGCTTTCTAATAACTTTAATATGCCTTGTTTTATCCCATATCAGTTTTTATTCACACATGAATAGTAAAGTGTGTTTAAAAATACATGTCATATGAATAATACTTTTAAGTAGAAAGAACAAGAAACATAACCCAGTGAATCTTTTCCATCCCTTTTATCAGCTGGATTCCTTGATTATTATAACATGGAGGTAGGTTAGTATGCAGGAGATTTATTCATTTTAACCATGTATTTTGTTGTAACAAATCCATTGTTCTTATGCTTTTTTCTATTCTGTATGCCAGGATAAATCAGAATATCATGACACCAGCAGGGATAGATCCCAGATCTTCACACTTTAAAATCAAAGACCATTATCAGTAGAGCTCATTTAAAATAAAAACACAACCGTCAAAAATGCCATTTTGTTGAAAGTTAAATATTTTGCAGAAATTTTATTCAAGCAAAGTGGGACAAGAGCCTGGGTCTTCCATATCCCAACGGAGTGCCCTAACAACTAGGCTATTCACTACTTTGGGGTGGTGATTTCTTTATTTTTATTAAACAATTTCAAATGGTTTTGGTTTTGTTTCATATCAGAACAAAGCAAATTTTAATACCTTAACTTTTTTTCATGAAATGAAAGCATTTTTACAGTTGCTGTTCAGGGTCAGTGCTCTGTGCCATGTGGTGGCTACCTGAGAGAGAGCCTGGCTGGGGAGGTGATGGGCTGCCCTGCGCCCAGGCCCAGCTGCCAGGGACAGGGGCTGAGGAACCTGGAGTCTCCCCTCCCTCCAGCAAGTGTCCGGCTTACTCAGCCCTTGTCACCTGCAGCCGGGCCTGGATGGGGGGCAGCCCGCTACTTCCCCAGCCAGGCTTTCTCTCAATAAGCTGGTGTGCTGCACAAAGCAGTGATCTGGAGCAGCCAGCTTCAACCACGTGAGAAACAGCTCTGTCATGCTTCCTGCCCGGGCCTGTCTACCAGGGACAGGGGCTGAACATGCCAGAGGGGAGGCATTGAAGGAGAAGGACAGAGCCCCCCACAGGTAATTCTGGTGGGGTGAGGAGATTGTGATGGTCCTGGGCTGGGTGCAGGGTTGGGGGAGGTCACTGGGCAGAGGAGACACCTGGGGTGGTCACATGTCCTCCCCTTTCCATTGTGCTGCCCCAGTATGGGAGACACAAGTCCTCTATGTTCTAATCATTCTTGCGGCTCTTCTCTGAACCCTCTTCAATTTATCTACATACGTCTTGAATTGTGGACACCAGAACGGGAAACAATGTTCCAGCAGCAGTCGCCTATTGTCAAATACAGCTGTGAAATAATCTTTCTACTGCTACTGACGATTCCCCTGTCTATGCATCCCAGGTCCACATGGGCTTTCCTCTAAGTTAAAGGTTCAATGTCCTTCTTTGGACTTGTTGACAACTATATTTTAAGTATGGCTGAACCAAAAGTACAAATAAAGGCACTATTAATTTCTTGGTCATATGAGTGATATTCATAAGTGTTGCTCAAAAAGTGTGTGTGTGTGCGTTCCTCTCCCCCAAGCTGCATTATTATGAGTTTTCCTCCAATTTGTTATCCACTATCACTATAAATCTTTTCTTTAGATCTGTTCTTTATGCTGAGTTTTCCCATTTTATCCTTTTACTGAGTGTTAATTCTTCCAATGTTTTTATATTTCTCTAAATTTCATCCTCACTGAAATGTGTCCATCTTTTCAAATCTGTTTTTTTTTTCCCCCTTGGTGAAAATAGTTTTGTCTGAAACTGTGTGGTGTGTTAGGGAGACAAAGATATGAGAGGGAAGGATGGTCCATTGTTTAAGATGCTAGCATGGCACTTGAGAGATCTGGATTCAATTCTCCTGCTCCATCATTGATTCCTTATGTGACACTGGGCAAGTCACTTAGGCCCAAATCCTATTCAGGTACCTAACTCTCATTGATTTCAGCTGGAGTTGGATATCTAAATACCTTTGAGTATCTGGGCCCTAGTCTTCTTGTGCCTCAGGTCCCCATTTGTAAAAAGGTTGCTAATGATACTTCTCTACATCACAGGGGAATTGGGAGGATACATGCATTAAAGGTTGTGAGGCATTCAGAAACTGTGGTGAAGGAAGCCATGTAAACACTAGAGTTATAGATATTACCTGCACCATTGTGTCCTTTTTTGTGGTCACACAACGCCCACAAAGGACCATATTACAGGGTGGCGAGAGACTTGGCAACCCTGCAGTCATGATGTTGAGTTTTGACTCATTGTAGGATAATGATATGCTCAGTAGCCATTGCTCAGCAAAATCAGCATTTTTCCTAGGAGCAGAAGTGGCACATTGCACCAGGATAGTACAAAACTGAGTGCTCCATTGTCTCTCTTTAAACCACTTTAGCTGTCTTCTCCAAGATGGAGCCCAAAATGTTTAACTTTAAAGAATAAGTCTTGTATAATTCTCTCATACCACCTTTTCCTCTGCACTACACTAGGTAAAGGAACAATGTCAGAAATAAATAGCATATTTAGACGATGTCCACTATATGACAGTTTATTATATTGTTTCAGATGGCATCATCAGGTGGCTTTGTTTCACATAGTATTAGAAGGTTTTTCTTAACATGCAAATACTATATTCTATCTTTGAAGAAGTGCTTGTGGATTTGTTGGTTTTCTGATATAGGTTCTTTGGGAGAGCTATGGCAAGGGAGCTTGCTATCTGCATTAATCTTTATATAACTAGTGTTAATTCTCGATGCTCAGTTGCTCCCTGGCAGCTAAACATTGGCATTTGGGCTGAGATTTCTGAAAGTGATCACTTCTGCCCACCTCTGTTCCAGGACAGGTGTAAATGAAATAAGTTACAATAATATACCACATCACAGATTTCTCCTCAAAGGGGAATCCAATCTGAAAGTATCTTACATCCACTTGCAGAGGGGCAATAATACTTAGAACTGCCCATAATTCATTTAGTGCTGCACACTGTGCATGCTGAAAAGAGGGAGTACAAATTAATTCCCATTGCTATACTATCAATGTATTGATGTCAGTTCTGGATTTTATCAATTATATAACAGTTTAATTAATAGCTGTAGGCATATAAAATAAAAAGTAAGTCATAGCAGGCCGGATCCTCAGCTGGTGATAAGTGACATGCATCAGTTTACACCAGCTGAGGATCTGGCCCAGTGCACCCAAAACTAATAAGTGATTATGCAACAATCTTTAGACTGCTTTCAAAACTGAATATCAGCATCTATTAGTTGGCATAAATTTGTAATTGCTGAATGCTGTAGTGAGCAGTATAACCATCTTATGAACAGTCTTCATGAATATATTAGTAATTTTCTTTAGATTCAAATCACATAATAGCATTAGAATCTCAGTGGGCTCCCTGGAGGGTGACTATTTTGAGCCAACCTCTGAGCAGTGGTGTAAGTGAACAATATGAGTACAAAGATGCTCTGCTTCTGTATGTGCTATGATAAGAAGGCATACTTAATGGTTGGTCATTTGCTCAGTTTTAATTAAGACGCAGTGTAGGTAATAGAAATCGAAAAAAAAAGCACCAGATAAATTATTGTAGTTTAATACATTATGTGGAAGAAAAATGACAGGATACCTCAGATGAAGTGGAAGTAATCTGCCTCCAGTGCAGAGAATGGCTGTAATGAGACACACATAAAAGCAGTGCCTAAAATGAGGATGTAAAGTGGAAAGAAACAACAAGTGTTACCAGTTTGGGAATAGACCATGTTTAATGAATTATTCTGAATTAATTGCTATATTGTATTTGCAGCATTTGCTATATAGTCCACTAGTTCTGTGAAACAGGAAAAAGAATGATCAGATTTCTTCTCTTGATTTTATTTTTTTTGTGTGATTACACATTTGAAATGAGTTGTAGACAGAAGTTGAAATTCATAGCTAGAAAGAAGTTAATGTAAGGTTCTACTGTGAACCCTTTTGTTGGTTAACACTTACTCATGCAGCACTGAGCCCAAAATGCTTAGCTTTAAAGAGCAATCTTATACACAGTGAGAGAGAGCACTGTACAGAATCTGGTAAAGGAACAGAGAAATAAATGAGACACATTACATATGTATCAGTGTTGCATATTTAGGAGATGTCCAGTGTATTATAGTTAGTGATAATTAGAAATTTTGATAATTAATTTAGTGATATATATTTTTCTCATGATGTAGAGGAAGAATAAAGTAATGCATATACGGATAAAGTTGATGGGACCACACATATGTGTTCTCACTATCCTAAGGAAGTTTGGGGCAATAGAGTCATAAATAGAGGAATGCAAATAACTAACTTTTGGTTTGCTGGAAGTTCCAAAAACAAAAAATTACTTTAGGTCAAACAAAATGTTTTATTTTGATGTTGGGTTTTTCTTGTTTTTAAGAATAAAATTAAAGGTAATTGAGAAACAAAGATGTTTCAAATCCAAAATTTTTGGATTTGGAATTTTTATTTTTTATTTAGTTTTCACATTGAAACAATTTGATGAATTTGACTTTAATATGCAAAGGGATTCAGTTGACCTCAATCTCTATTTTTACCACACACAAAAAGTCCCCATCTGTAGTCCTAAACATGTCTGTGTGATTTTTCTCAGTGTGATGCAATTCATTATAACTATCATATAACCTCCCATCCATTGCGGGGGGAGGGATCAAAGTGGTTCCATGAAAATAGTATTCATCCTGAATAATTGCTCATCCCCCAAACTGAACAAAATCCTGTTTTCTTGTTTGAGGGCCATCTCCTTTTCCCTTCATGGCTTCCTGCATGGCTCTGGCTATCTTGTTCCCTTCCTGCAAACTTCCACTGAGTCTTCCATTCTATCCCTCCAGTAACTAGGCCCCAGGCTCACCTCTCCAAAGTTTTGTCCAGGCAAAAGAGAAGGGAACAGGGAATTATTACAGGGTTGTGTGGTGGAAGCCAAAGAAACATATCCATGGTTGGTGCAAAGTGACACTGACTAACATAGGACTATGGCAGTTTACAGAAGCTGGAGATCTAACCCCAGGTTTATAAGGATGTCTATCAGGGAAAAGCATCAGGAGGAAAATGGGAACTGGAGACCTGTGGAGGGTAATTCTGTGTGAGGAATCATCAAAATTTTGGGCGTTTGTTGGATATGTTTTATAAAGATATCAGAAAACTGCAGATGTTTCCCTTTTATAAGTTCCATTACAAGGAACTTTTGAACATCCTTGTTGACCATTTGGAATTTGCTAAATTTCTAGTTTTGTTATTGGCTTTGTTACTTTAAAAGGTGGAAGAGAAAAGTGGTGATATTACAAACCTGAATTTGTGTGTCTGCCAAAAGCAGTGCCTTTAAATGTGATGCAATTTCCTTTGTAAATTAAGTTGTTCCGATATATAGATTTGCGCAAACTATACCTCAGAGCTCTCTGGCACTCTTTTTCAGTAAATATAACAACACAGTGGGTGGAAAAAATTGCAGCAAATTGACATTAAGGATAGTAAAAACGTGTCAGTAAAATGACATATTTGCTTTGATTGGGCTTTGCATGCAGTCTGTGTAGGAAATTATGCATCTAATTCTCTATCAGAATAGCTTGTATTATAGCATGCAGTATTCAATGTAGCTTGAAATGACGTCCTTGCCACTGCAGCTTAGGTGGATGATTTGCTAGTTGATGTTGCTTAGAGCTGCCCTCTGTGCTTTGTAATTTTTATTCCATGCTTCTATATTTGCAGATATTCATATTGCATGATTTATAATTTCACAGTCTCTTTGTGCAGAGATAGAGCACCTGTCTGTATAAGACAGTAAATTTTGTTCTGCGTTAAAGAAGATTGCATCTGTTTGCCCGTGTATGCATGAATAGCAGACACAAGTCAAGGAACTGAGCAAAATACATTTGTGAGTACAGTGTGCTTATCAGTGTATCAGCAAACACTAAAACATTTGCTGTTCTGAGCAAAATACAGTACAAGGCCAGAGGTGCTAGCATTCAAATCTTCTTTCTCCCATTTCCTCTTTTTCTTTCTGGCTCTGTAAAGTGTATCTTGTGAATTTCCTGTGAGTTTGATACCAATGCTCAGAACAGTTATAATTCATCTGTAAGTGTCCACAAAACAATTCAAAATGGCAATATAACATTAAGAACCTAAGTTCTTAATATAAAATGACTCGATGTAATTGTATTGCAAGATGCTTTGATGTTACACCTGTGCATTTAATGGTTGACTTGTTAGCAAAGTTTGTGCTTCAGTATAACAGAATAAAAAATATTTTTGGATTAACTTCTTACATCGAAGTAAACTGAAGTAACATTTCAAATGCTTATTGTGGACACAAACATGCAGATTATACATCCCAAAGATTTCACATATATGTAAGCAAGAGAAAAAAATATTTTGGTCCTAAAACTGGCCTCATTGGGTATAAACTTATATTTATAGTTCAGATCTAAAATAACACTTTTCACTTATATAATTATTTTACAACCATCAGTTAGATCCCGAAATATCATTCAGATGTAGATAGTAATATAACCACATCTACTCAATGTGAGTATTGCCTGAGTAAGAAGAGCCAGCCTGGTTCAAGCTTTCAGTGTTTATAGATGCATAGACTTTGGCATTAAGAGATGAAGTGACTTTCCCAGGATATCTCTGACTTGGTGAGAAGGGAGTAAAAACTGAGAGGTTAACCAAGGAATACTGACTACCAGTCACTGACACAAACTACCCTACTGAACCAGAAACAGGAAAAGTGTGGGCCAAATGCAGTCAATGAAATTCTACAACATGGCTGACTGTTGTTCTGAGTTTTAATACTGAAATGTGACCCAATAGAGTGTACATGTCCAAACATGGAATATTCCATTCTGGTCTGTGGGGGAAAAAAAAGCTACTGAACAATAATTTGTCAATTGGGTGTGGTCCTCTGGATCATGGCAAGATACCAATGTGGTCCTTAGAGACTAATGAACTTTGTGCACCTCTGAATTAAAGTGCTGTACTTCTGCAGCTCCCATTGGCTTCAATATGAGTTTAGCAACTTGCAAAATTGAGACCCTAATCACATTCCCTCCTATAACATTTAGTCAGCTATCCAGTGTTTAAAACAATGTTGTCCTTAAGGATGAAAACAAGCAAATTGTGCTAAAGTGAAAGAATAACATTTCTGAGTTTAAAAAGAAATGAGAATCCACATGGTCGTAGGTGGTTGTCTTAATAACTCATGCTAAAATGCTTATTGAATAGAACTTAGCAATTGTTAATTTCAGATATTTTAAATGCATTGTAAAACTATTTTTTCAAGAAAATCTTTAAAATATTAAACTTTACAACAAACTATGGGTGATAAACTGCTGCTTCCATGCCAATATTCAGAGTAATTGCTTCTTAATTAGTAGGCTTATCATACTGATTGAATATAACTCAACACTAAAATATAGCATTTTTGTAAGTACTGAAAGCTAAAGAATTTAGATGAATCCCTACATATTGTACACCAAAACAAAAATAATAATTGGCAACATAGTAAACTATAAAATATTGTAAGTACTGGACCAGTAGTTCAGATAGGACAAAGTAATCCACAAACTGACAATATGCAAATTATGACAAATCAGTGCCTATGAGAGCAATGAAGAAGGGTTAATTCAGGGTTTAATATTTCATCCACAGACAGTTTCTGGGTAGTAAAACTCAGTATGCTTTTCCCTAACACAGTTTCCTTCACTCCCTGCATAATTAACCACATCAAGCTATGTGCTGAAAAAATACACTGAAATTATTTCTTTAAACAGAACAACAGTGTAACCCAGGTGCAAGGAATATCTTTACATTCAGTTCACAACTGATATTCAGCAGGTAACATCTGGGCATGAACCCCACCTCCCAAAACTGCTCAGGTTTCCCTCAAGAGTCACATAAATGTTCATATAAATATTCACAAGCACATTGTGAAATCCCTGTAATTCTTCAGAGCTCTAACATCATCCTTAGGACCAGCAGTAGATTCCTGAAATGAGGAGAGTTCAGAAGTATGGTAAGAGTACAGTATGTGCTCCAAGCAAAGGGAAGGTTACCATATACTGTAATTCTGAGGGTGTACAATGCTTTCCAGTATTCCTTACTCTAAATCAGTGGCTGAACAAATTGCCTCGGAGAATAGGGACCATTCAGTGTCTCGACATCAAGTTGAGTTGAGGGCCTCTGAACTCTCACTTGAGCACTGTATCCCTGTAATGCAAGATAGGGAGACACTGGTTTCATTCCCTCCAACCTATGTGATTTACAGTAGAGAATGAATGCATTAATAATGAATATAATGAACCAGCACAGCCCTTGTCAATCATTCTTGCATTCCCTCTGCCACAGGCAGACAAGTAGTTAGTTTAAAAAAAACTCACAAGAATTCTTTAATTTTGAATAAAAATGTAACTCTTTGTCATTTAACATTGCTCCAGCAGTAAGAGCATGAAAAGATGGGAATAACATGGCAAAGGGAGCTTGATCTCCACTTACTGATCTAATAACTTGCAAGAAAAAAAGCGGTTAGAGCTGATGGACTGGCATTACCAAGTATCCATGAGCACAGATTCTGCCAGTGTGTGTCTGTGGAAGGATGATTATAAACATTTATTTTAAGTGGTTCCACTTGATAGAGAATAATATAATCGAGAAAGTTAGCAAGAGGTATATCTTCATTTTTAGCTATTGTATTTTCATTTTATTAATTATAATTTTCAGGCAAAACGTTCTTAGGGTTAAAATTGAAAGTGCTATTTTAACATCATGGTAGGGTCTAGAGCCCCAGCTAAGCTTGAGGTGGGAGGCCTTTGTTCCAGGCACTATTCACACACAGGGTGTACCTAGACTTTGAGCTGGCGGTGTGTTTCCTAGCTAGCTCCTAGTGTGCTAAAAATAGACTACAGATATAGCAGCAGGAGCAGTGGGAAGGGGAAAGGGATCTCCTGATTCCCTAGTCCATTGTGATAGAAGGTTAAAATTGTCCCAGATACCTTTAGGATCTACAAAATAAGGAGCTAAGCAACACTACTGTTTTTGTTAAATACACCAGTATATGTAAACATACTTTCCTTTTCCTCCAACCCCTCTGACACACTTAGCACACAGTCCCGCAAACAATGGCTAATGAATGAAGTGCCTGGTATTCAGTTCAATGAAACCCTTCACATGAATACAGTTACACATAGGTATAAAAGTTCGCAGGTTCAAACCCTTATTTATTTTTCTGATTAAAATGTAAAACTGCTTGAAATATTATACTAGGCATATTGCATGTTCTTTGGCTATTGATCATTATGTGGATACTTTGTAAGGCCAAAATCTATTTATAACAAAAAATATTAATGCTGGACTATATCAGTGGACTACAGCCATTGCTTTTGCTTTAGAAGATTAATAGCATATAGATTGGCTTTACAGGACAGGCCTTTATACATATGAGTCACTAAATTAGCATACTGGACTCTAAGTATAGTATCCGGAAAAGAACTGCCATTGTAAATCAACTATATAAGCAGTTTGTCTTAAACATTTTGTCTTTAACAATGATGTGCAACATCTTGAGTTTCAAGTATATACATTCTATATATATGTTCTATAAATATCAAACGCTACTTTCAGTGACATAAGCCAAGAAATTCAACTCTGCAGGTGCCACTTTGTCCTTAATTCTCTCCATTCCAAACAATAAATGAAGGCAAACAATGTTTGTTATGAATGGAATGTCAATCACTTTAACTTTGAATGTCCTGACTTTCATGGATCAAATGCCTGTCTCTATTCAGTGTTTACTCAGGCAATATTCCGACGGAAATTTTTTTCCAGTGAAATGACTTAAGGATTTGAACCTTTGCTTGTATCTTACCATTCACATGATTTTTTGATTACCATTGGGTAAATCCGAAAAGGTCAGTTCACATAAGCATCCAACATGTATTCAAGTCTAGTCCACTTAGAAATAATGGTTGAAATCGTATGGGAAAATAATTTCTTTCATTCTTTCCTTTTCTTCCTAATTAGATTAGAAGAACCCATTGTTCACAGTATTTGTTTATTTACAGCTCTAGTCAAAAGTAGAAATTACAGAGGCTAGTTAAAATGGAAAAGGTGGCAAGTGAATGGTTGAATGTATTCAATTACATTCAAACTTGACAACTCAGAAAAGATTGGGTTTGATTTCTCAGGAGAGCTTTGTTCATGAATTTTCTGATTCCCAGTCTTATATTCATTTCACTAAGACACATTTGTTTACTTCTCACTTGTAGTCATTTATTCTTACTACTTCAGGAGGAATTGTTAGGATTAAAGTCATGCATATATTAAAAGTATAACATATTCTGAGGGCTTATCTACACAAACATTTAGATACTCATACCTCCCTTGCTAGTAGATACCTGAAAGTTCTGATTTCCCCCTCTTCTCCCCTTCCCCCCATTTCAAGAAACTTGATCAAGTTTTTTAAAAATGTTTTTTGCGTCTTGAATAATGATGGCCTAAAAATTCCTGGTGTCATTATTGTTTTAATGGAATTCATCTCATCCAATAGGTAACGATACGAGAGCTTCATGTATCCATGTCACTTTAAATGAAACATTCAAAGAACCAAATTTCTCTGTGATATGGCCAACATTTTCAAAAAGTGAGGCTCCTAAATCATACTTAGGTGCCTAACTGTGGGATTTTTCAAAAGTACTTATGTAATTTAATGTATAGATTAAATATTGATTTAGGAGCCTAATTTCAGTCTTCTATTTTTTTCAAATTTTGGCCCATGTTCCTGAGCTTTCTCACACACCATATAGCAAGATGTATTTTAGTTTCTATATGGTTGTAGGAAGCAAATCATTATTTTTGTCTCTGTTTTGATCTCCAATTTTATGATAGTGATATATAGAGAGTAAATCAAAATAAAATGAAAGGGATAAAGGTATTAATATAATAAAACTAGAAAAGTCATACAAGCAGAAACAGTCATTGGATTAGTCTGCGAGCTCATGGGGCCTGAAACCAAGACAGACCTCAGCTACACCTAAGCATATTAGCACATGATTAACTTTAAGCTTGTGACTTAGCCTTTGTCGGCGCACACAAGCTGCACCTATTTGGTTTAAAAAATGGTTTAAAAATGATGAAGTTGGTGCAACCCTTTTTATGGATCCTCTGCAGTCAGTGTACGAATGCCCTATATTGATTTATCTTTATTTAATCTGAATTTAGCTAAGTCAGTGCAACTTGTATATAGACAAGGTCTAAATCCATCCATTTTTAGCCAAGCATTGCAATATGCTTAACGTTAGCAGATGAGTCTGATGCAGATCAATGGTTATGCATGTGCTTAAGGCCTTGGCTAACTTGAGTGTGAATACTAACATGCTTAAAGTGAGGCACATGCTTAAGTATCTTGCTGAACTAGGGTCTTAGGGCTTTCATGAACCAGGACCTATATGTCTGTCTGAAGTAGAGTACAAGGTGGGTGAGGTAATATCTCTTATATGACCAACTTCTGTTGGTGAAAGAGACAAGCTTCCTAGCCCCACAGAGCTCTTCTTTAAGTCTAGGAATACTGCAAATACAAGGTGGAACAGATGGTTTAGCAGAAGTAGTCAATCCATATTGCAAGTGTCCATTCAAAATGAAGTGGCCCATTAATATCCCTCCAGTCATAGGGAGGAAGCTGGGGTGAGGGTGGGGATTAGTGGGTTACAGATTGTTGTAATAAATCCAGTGTCTCTATTCAGTCAATGATATTTAGTGTCTAGCAAAGTTATGAATTTAAGCTCCCAGGTTCAGCTTTTGAAGGCGTTGTGTAGGTTCCTTTTTAGGATGAAGTCTGAAAAGACAGATATAGAGTGATGGCTTTGTGAAAAGTGTTCTCCCGCAGGTGACATGGTATTTTTTGTCTTTTATCATTTTCCTATGTAAATTCATTCAAGAGCGTAGTGATCATCTGGTTTCACTCACATTGTGGCTATTGGGCCATTTAGTGTACTGGATGAGGTACACCACATATTGTGATAGGGGGAGGTGTTTGATAATTGTAGTAGTTTGGGGGCTATGTCTGCAAGTTTTGCATCTGTTCTGACAGAGTCTGGTGCCATTTTGAGTTGGTGCTGCATTCCTACCAAATTCCCATTTCCCAGTTGCAGGCATATGTGCTCTGCTTTGTCTTATGGACTTCAGAAGCTATCTTTGAAACCTTCAGCCCTGCACTCAAATTTGGGAGGGAGCCTCTACAAGGCTTTCTAAGGATAAGCCCCTTTTTCACTGAGAGGGGCTTTCAAAAGTTGTATTAAGCTTATAAACTAGCAATAAGTCACCTTGCAAACCACTCACAGTCAAGTAAAAAGTAGCCCCCTTGTTGGTAGGATTTATGCTAAAGACTTTGCCTGGTTCCATTTTGTAGTTTGGATGGGACGTTAACCATGTCCATTAACCCTACTTAGATCCAGTGCTGAAGTCAAAGACTTTGCTTTGTTCTGGGAAATGATTAAAGCTCTGTCAACATTATAGAGCCCCGTTGTAACTAATCCTCAGCCAAGATTAGCATTAATATACATCGGGTGGTAAAATGTGTAGTGCTTTTTTTAGTGTAATAACTAGGAGCAGAAGTTGGTTTTATTTCTCTATATGGGATTGATTAGACTTGGTGAAACTAATACTAGAATATTGTTCTGGTGCCTAAATTTTAAAAAAAATGATGTTGAAAAATTGGAGTGGGTTCAGAAAAGAGCTATGCAAATTATCTGAGGGCTAGAATAAAATGTCTTGGAGTGAGACACTTAGAGCTCCATCTGTTTAATGTATCAAAAAGAAGATGGGGAGGTGACTTGATAAGTGCACAGGGAGAAAACAAGAGGTAGTATAGTCTAGCAGAGAAAGTCATAAGAACCAGTGGCTGGAAGCTGCAGCCAGCAACTCAATTTAGAAATAAGGCATACATTTTTCCTAGGGAGGCTCATACACTACTGGAACAAAGTACCAAGGGAAGTAATAGATTCTCTGTCTCTTGATGTCTTCAGATCAAAACTAGATTCTGGAAGGTATGCTTTGGTCAAACACTAGTTATTGGGCTTGACATAGAAGTAGCTGGTTGAACTTCAATAGCCTGTATCATACAGGTGGTCAGACTGGATGATATAATGGTCCTTTCTGACCTCAATCTGTGAATCATGAATTTTACTCTATCTCTGCAAATGCACTAAAATTATCACCAGTACTATGCATATCTCTGTTCTATACTACTGATGCACAAGTAAATATGTAAACAGAAGGAAGCCCTCCAATGTTTGCTAAATGGATATTGAATGTTTGCCAAATGGAAGATGGCACAATTAGGATGGAAAGATATTTTTTTTTTATTTTCATTCTTCAGAACTAATATTCTGAACATGAGAACATTGGAGAGAAAAACAAAGGTAAACAAATTGCAATTATGAAAACTACTTATCAATTTCCCTTTGAGGCATACCATCTGAGAGCTGTCATTACAGTTTATGGAAATTTTAAAGGCTAACTGACATCTCTTTTCTGTGGTGGAAAATATGAAATTTCATAAAGTTTTCAAGGAACTGAAAGATGTTTAAGAAACAGATAAACGGAGGGTAAAATAATACAACAACTAGACAAGTTTTCACAGTAGGAATGTTGAGGGGAGTGGAGACTGACCTTTCTTATACTTATCGCTTGTGACTTGAATCATGATATTTGATTCACTTGTAAGTACTTGGTTGATCAAAAAATTTAGTAGTGATGAAATTACCCAGCTACAAGTTTATAACACAGATTGATTATATACTGTTTAAAGTAATATGTCCTTTTACTATTTTTCTAGATATGTATCTTTGGGTTTCATACTGTCCCCCATCATATTATGTTAGTATAATTGTCACTGAGCACCTTCAAAGTAAAATCAATAGCAATAGCAAAATCCCTAGTGGACTTTATAATCTCTGGTTCTTCTCCCTTTCTGGGGTAAAAACTCCACATTTGATTTCTGTATTTTTGGTTGATTGTTTAACTTGTTTGTTACAGGTTGTATGTGGAGTCAGAGAGGGGGGGTTGTATGGTAGATGTGGGTAAAAATGTTCTGAGTCTCCCTCTTGCTGTGGTAGAAAGGCTTATGTTACTTATTTTAAGCTTACTGCCTTTTAATTTCACCAAACAAAGCCTTGTTTTTGTCATAATAAAATAGGATAGAAAGGAGAAATTCATCAGTTTTCACTCACCTTCGCAATTTTGAATACCTGCTAATGCTGCTACTCTCCAGGCTAAATACGATTAGATTTGACAGACTCTCAACATGTTACCCTGCTACTCCTCTAACTTTTGATGCTTTTCTCAGGGTCTTTTCAATCTCTGCTATACTTAAGTGGTTAAACTGGACACAGTGGTCTAGATGAAGATGTACTGTTTTTCAAAAGAAGTCTTTCCCCTATTCTTGTATTAGTTTCTATTGCTTTTGAATGGATCCCATCATTGCATTTGCTTTAATTGCTGACACACGGGGCAGATATTGTTATTGAGCTTCCATGGTTTCTAATAATTGTGTGCCTTAGTTTACTCCTCTGTAAAACTTGTATAATAAAGCACTTATCTCTCTCAAAGGGCTATTGTGAAGCTTAACACACTTAAGATTCTCAAATGATAGGTTCTATGTACGTGCAAAGTTAATTATTATTATTATTTATTACTGTCCCACAGGGAATGCTGTAAATTCAGAAGCCATCAGCATGCAGAAGTGTAGATTATTTTTACCAATATTTTTGTACTTCAAATTTACTCTATTAATGTAGTGTCTAGAATTTCTCAGTTAGCAACAGTTCGTACAGCCCCAATCAATACAGTGTCATAAACAAACTATAACTTGTGTCCATCCTCTTAAATATGTTAAAGCTAGTTTTATGGTGTAGTACCCAATTATAATCTTTTCAATTTAAGAAACAGAAGTTCACAATTTTTTTCTGTTTAAAATATTACTCTGTTCTCAAAAGTGACTATGAAAACATAGCACCATCAGTACTCAGCAGATGGGCTTTCTGGAGAAATTATCTAAAAAAGAAGAGTCTAAAGTTAAGCTCCTAAATCCATCTGGCTAATTTTTTTCAAAAGTGTTGAACGCCCAATAATTCCCATTAACTTTAGCCATTTTACTTATCTGAATAAATTTGATCAGGAAGTCAAGGGCATGCCAGAAATATGGAACTCTGTAATACCATTTTCCAGTCACAAATTAATCTGTTTTAATTTTTGGAAGCAAACTTTCTGTTAACCATGGTCATTTGTTTTCTTTACTAGTTTCTTAGAGAAGGAGCTCTTCAACTGCTTTTTTAAAAAAATCCTTCTTAATTATGAGCATAGGGACCTATGTTTTTTAAATCAATGGGGCTCTGTGCTGTAGCAGCAGATCACATCTATGGATCATCATGCAGGTATGGGATCTTAGAGAGGCACATTTTTTCCTTTAAGGAAGCTGTGCTAGTTTGGCCATACCTGGCTGTAATTATTCAAGTGTTATATTCTGTCTGTAATTCAGAAACTCAATCTGTTTTTAGAAGTAGTGGTGCATAATATGTATTGCTAGAAAATGTTTTCGGTTTATTCTACACTGTGTACTAGGAGAAAACAGGAAGATACACTGTGTAACAGATAATTTAGAAATGCACAAACAGTTATGATGAAATTTACTTTAAAGTAAGGATGGGAAATCCTGCTTGAAATCTGACATATGAACAATCATTTTTATTACACCTCTACCCCGATAGAATGCATCCCGATAGAACACGAATTCGGATATAACGTGGTAAAGCAGCACTCTAGGAGGGCGGGGCTGCGCGCTCCAGCGGATCAAAGCAAGTTCGATATAATGCAGTTTCACATATAACATGGTAAGATTTTTTGGCTCCCAAGGACAGCGTAATATCGGGGTAGAGGTGTATCAACTTTTCAGAGACATCACTGATGAATGAATAACAAAAAGTGACCTGTGTCTATAAGAATTCTTCATCTTGTTATGTACAGCACACGCTTTGAACCCTGAGTTTATGAAGATTGTAGTTATAACTGTAAATGCATTGCTGCCTCTTGAGTACTTTAATTAGCTTTATATCTGACTAAGAAATGTACCCAATTTATGTAATAATAAATGATTTATGTGTTCAACCTTTATCAGGATGACAATGATCTTAACGATTAACCTCAGTTTCTCATGAAACAGACACATTTGCGTTTCTTAAAGAGTAATACTGGCTTTAAAATACATTAAGCTAGTGTTTATTAGTTAGCTCTTACTTTTAAAAAATTGCTAGTCTAAATACAGTGCTTTAAAAATCTGGGATTCTCCTATACAGTTGCTCTAGCCACTGGGGAGTGAAAAATCACAACTCCTAGCCCAATACGCAACTATGGGAACGGCTACACTGCACACGTCTTATGGGAATACATAGGTATAAATAGCAGTGTAGACGGTAAGGCACAGCTTAGGCGAGAAGAGTAAAGACACCTGAAAACTGTGGATATGCACCCGTGTATAGACCCATACGGTTCTCCACTTGCCTAGGCAGTGCCTCCCTAGGCAGTGTAGTGTCCTGCTGCCTCCTTTCTGCCACAGCCTTTCCCATTGCAGGAAAAGACTGGCAGCCGAGAAATGCACTGGCAGGGAGAGGCAGTGGGGAAAGGATCCAGCAGCTGGGAACTGCTGAAACCTTTCCCCACTGACTCCTCCCTACCAGAGCCTTTCACTGACATTTGTAGCTACACGCTGTCCTGTGCGAACTGTTTGCTTTTCACTGTGGTGTGTAGCTTCACATACTCTACATGCTGGCCTATGTTTGGGAAACCAAATAGAGAGTCTGGGCTGTCTACTGTGCAGCCTATAATACAGCTCTTGTGCCAGCCTTTGGAATGCTGCTTCCCTGTGTCTTATTCCAGGCTTTTTGCCCTCTATGAGTCCCTTTCCCTGCCATCTCTCAATACTGTATGTCCCAACTAATTGGCTAGCAGTTGATGTAAAACTTATGTCCATGGCTGATGCTGAATCATCACCATTTTCCATCACCACATGAAATGACCAAGTTCAAACTAACTTTCTGTTACTAAATACTTCAGAAGCCCTAGTCTTTAAGCTATTTTCTCATATCTTTGCTGAGAGTGATGCCCACTGATGGGAGTTCCTCACAGAAGAGTTTTGCAGTATTATAATGATTCTCAGGCATGGTCATTAGCAATGCATATATGATACAGAATATTCTGTTGCAGCAAATAAAGGAAGTCTATTTGGTTTGGAATAGTGTTACAAAATGTCCAGCTAAGTAACACATACCTTTTCTGTGTCTGCTATGTTATCTATATCAGTGAGTGTGAACCTGGATTTGTCCATTTGTTGCAGGGTTGGTTTCAGTTTGGGATTCCCCCTCCCCCTTGCCCCTGTATGGACACATTGCATTTTACTAATTTGAAAGGTGTGGGAATCATAAACTAAGTGGTTCCTGCTAAATATATGTCTTAAAGAGCAAGTAGTACGAGTCTCTCATTGGGTATTCTCATACTCTAGTTCAGGGGTCGGCAACCTTTCAGAAGCGGTGTGCCAAGTCATAGAATCATAGAAAATCAGGTTTGGAAGGGACCTCAGGAGGTCATCTAGTCCAACCCCCTGCTCAAAGCAGGACCAATTCCCAACTAAATCATCCCAGCCAGGGCTTTGTCAAGCCTGACCTTAAAAACCTCTAAGGAAGGAGATTCCACCACCTCCCTAGGTAACCCATTCCAGTGCTTCACCACCCTCCTAGTGAATAAGTTTTTCCTAATATCCAACCTAAACCTCCCCCACTGCAAATTGAGACGATTATTCTTGTTCTGTCATCTGCTACCACGGAGAACAGTCTAGATCCATCCTCTTTGGAACCCCCTTTCAGGTAGTTGAAAGCAGCTATCAAATCCCCCCTCATTCTTCTCTTCTGCAGACTAAACAATCCCAGTTCCCTCAGCCTCTCCTCATATGTCATGTGCTCCAGCCCCTTAATCATTTTTGTTGCCCTCCGTTGGACTCTTTCCAATTTTTCCACATCCTTCTTGTAGTGTGGGGCCCAAAACTGGACACAGTACTCCTGATGAGGCCTCACCAATGTCGAATAGAGGGGAATGATCATGTCCCTCAATCTGCTAGCAATGCCCCTACTTATACAGCCCAAAATATCATTAGCCTTCTTAGCAACAAGGGTACACTGTTGACTCATATACAGCTTCTCGTCCACTGTAACCCCTAGGTCCTTTTCTACAGAACTGCTTCCTAGCCATTCGGTCCCTAATCTGTAACAGTGCATGGGATTCTTCCGTCCTAAGTGCAGGACTCTGCACTTGTCCTTGTTGAACCTCATCAGGTATCTTTTGGCCCAATCCTCTAATTTGTCTAGGTCCCTCTGTATCCTATTCCTACCCTCCAGCGTATCTACCACTCCTCCCAGCTTAGTGTCATCTGCAAACTTGCTGAGAGTGCAGTCCACACCATCCTCCAGATCATTAATGAAGATATTGAACAAAATCGGCCCCAGGACCGACCCTTGGGGCAGTCCACTTGAAACCGGCTGCCAACTAGACATGGAGCCGTTGGTCACTACCCGTTGAGCCCGACGATCTAGCCAGCTTTCTGTCCACCTTGTAGTCCATTCATTCAGCCCATACTTCTTTAACTTGCTGGCAAGAATACTCTGGGAGACCGTATCAAAAGCTTTGCTAAAGTCAAGGAATAACACGCCCACTGCTTTCCCCTCATCCACAGAGCCAGTTATCTCCTCATAGAAGGCAATTAGGTTAGTCAGGCATGACTTGCCCTTGGTGAATCCATGCTGACTGTTCCTGATCACTTTCCTCTCCTCTAAGTACTTCAGAATAGATTCCTTGAGGACCTACTCCATGATTTTTCCAGGGACTGAGGTGAGGCTGATGGGCCTGTAGTTCCCTGGATCCTCCTTCTTCCCTTTTTTAAAGATGGGCACTACATTAGCCTTTTTCCAGTCATCCAGAACCTCCCCCGATCGCCATGAGTTTTCAAAGATAATGGCCAATGGTGCTGCAATCACATCCACCAACTCCTTCAGCACCCTTGGATGCAGCACATCCAGCCCCATGGACTTGTGCTAGTCCAGTTTTTCTAAATAGTCCCAAACCACTTCTTTCTCCACAGAGGGCTGGTCACCTCCTCCCCATGCTGTGCTGCCCAGTGCAGCAGTCCTGGAAGTTGACCTTATTTGTTAAAACAGAGGCAAAAAAAGTATTGAGTACATTAGTTTTTTTCCAAATCCTCTGTCACTAGGTTGCCTCCCTCCTTCAGTAAGGGGCCCACACTTTCCTTGACTTTCTTCTTGCTGCTAACATACCTGAAGAAACCCTTCTTGTTACTCTTAACATCTCTTGCTAGCTGCAACTCCAAGTGTGATTTGGCCTTCCTGATTTCACTCCTGCATGCCTGAGCAATATTTTTATACTCCTCCCTGGTCATTTGTCCAATCTTGCACTTCTTGTAAGCTTCTTTTTTGCGTTTAAGATCAGCAAGGATTTCACTGTTAAGCCAAGCTGGTTGCCTGGCATATTTACTATTCTTTCTACACATCAGGATGTTTTTTTCCTGCAACCTCAATAAGGATTCTTTAAAATACAGCCAACTCTCCTGGACTCCTTTCCCCCTCATGTTATTCTCCCAGAGGATCCTGCCCATCAGTTCCCTGAGGGAGTCAAAGTCTGCTTTTCTGAAGTCCAGGGTCCATATTCTGCTGCTCTCCTTTCTTCCTTGTGTCAGGATCCTGAACTCGACTATCTCATGGTCACTGCCGCCCGGGTTCCCATCCACTTTTGCTTCCCCTACTAATTCTTCCCAGTTTGTGAGCAGCAGGTCTAGAAGAGCTCTGTCCCTAGTTGGTTCCTCCAGCATTTGCACCAGGAAATTGTTCCCTACATGTTCCAAAAACTTCCTGGATTGTCTCTGCACCGCTGTATTGCTCTCCCAGCAGATATCAGGGTGATTAAAGTCTCCCATTAGAACCAGGGCCTGCGATCTAGTAACTTCTGCTAGTTGCCAGAAGAAAGCCTCGTCCACCTCATTCCCCAGTCTGGTCGTCTATAGCAGACTCTCACCACGACATCACCCTTGTTGCTCACACTTCTAAACTTAATCCAGAGACTCTCAGGTTTCATACCGGAGCTCTGAGCAGTCATACTCCTCTCTTACATACAACGCAACTCCCCTACCTTTTCTGCCCTGCCTGTCCTTCCTGAACAGTTTATATCCATCCATGACAGTGCTCCAGTCATGTGAGTTATCCCACCAAGTCTCTGTTATTCCAATCAAATCATAGTTCCTTGACTGTGCCAGGACTTCCAGTTCTCCCTGCTTGTTTCCCAGTCTTCTTTCATTTGTGTATAGGCACTTAAGATAACTCACTGATTGTCCCACTTTCTCAGTATGAGACAGGAGTCCTCCCCTCTTGCCTTTTCCTGCTCGTGCTTCCTCCCGGTATCCCATTTCCCCACTTCCCTCAGGGCTTTGGTCTCCTTCCCCCGGTGAACCTAGTTTAAAGCCCTCCTCACTAGGTTAGCCAGCCTGCCTGCGAAGATGTTCTTCCCTCTTTTCGTTAGGTGGAGCCCGTCTCTGCCTAGCACTCCTGCTTCTTGGAACACCATCCCATGGTCGAAGAATCCAAAGCCTTCTCTCCGACACCACCTGCGTAGCCATTCGTTGACTTCCACAATTCAACGGTTTCTAGCTAGGCCTTTTCCTTGCACAGGGAGGATGGACGAGAACACTACTTGCGCCTCAAACTCCTTTATCCTTCTTCCCAGAGCCACGTAGTCTGCAGTGATCTGCTCAAGGTCATTCTTGGCAGTATCATTGGTGCCCACGTGGAGAAGCAGGAAGGGGTAGCGATCCGAGGGCTTGATGAGTCTCAGCATTCTCTCTGTTACATCATAAATCCTAGCTCCTGGCAAGCGGCAGACCTCTCGGTTTTCTCGGTCGGGGCGGGAGATAGGTGACTCAGTCCCCCTGAGGAGGGAGTCCCCGACCACCACCACCCTCCTCCTTCTCTGGGGAGCAGTGGTTGTGGAACCCCCATCCCTAGGACAGTGCATCTCATGCCTTCCAATCGGTGGAATCTCCTTCTGCTCCCTTTCCTCAGATGTATCATCTACTCCACTCTCCGCATTAGTACCTGTGGAGAGAACATAAAAATGGTTGCTCACCTGTATCTCCATTGCTTGTACATGGACGCTCCACTTTCTTCTTCTGGAGGTCACATGCTGCCAAATTTCTTCACTGTCACTCAGTCCCCTTTTTGCAGCCTGTTCCGATTCTTCGGAACATTGTACCTGTAGAAGCATATCCTGACGTCTGTCCAGGAAATCCTTATTTTCTCGTATGCAACGCAGGGTTGATACTTGTTTCTCCAGACCTCAAACCTTCTCTTCCAATATGGAGACCAGCTTGCACTTTGTACAGACAAAGTCGCTTCTGTCCTGTAGAAGTCTTCATTTATTCACTCTAATTTAAGGTTTCGTGTGCCGGTAATACATTTTAACATGTTTATAAGGTCTCTTTCTATAAGTCTATAATATATAACTAAACTGTTGTTGTATGTAAAGTAAATAACATTTTAAAAATGTTTAAGAAGCTTCATTTAAAATTAAATTAAAATGCAGAGCCACCCGGACCGGTGGCCAGGACCTGGGCAGTGTGAGTGCTACTGAAAATCAGCTTGCGTGCCGCAGGTTGCCTATCGCTGCCCTAGTTAATAAAGCTCCATCTGTTGAAACAGCATAATTATTTATGGAAGACTGTGCTTGTCTTCCAGTTCTTTGTCAGTAAAGTGTCTGACAAAGCCAGGATCTCCTGGAAGAAAAGTAGTATAATCATGGCTGTCATCATTTGCTATTTTACCTTTAGACACGGTCGCAATGGAACTGGTTCTGATAGCATTTAATTTCAGAAAGGGGAACTACACAAAAATGAGGTTAAACAGAAATTAAAAGGTACAGCAACAAAAGTAAAATCCCTGCAAGCTGCATGGAAACTTTTTTAAGACACGATAATAGAGGCTCAAATTAAATGTATATCCCAAATTAAAAAAACATAGTAAGAGAACTAAAAAAGAGCCACCATGGCTAAACTACAAAGTAAAAGAAGCAGTGAGAGGCAAAAAGGCATCCTTCCTTTAAAAAGAGAAAGTTAAATCCTAGTGAGGAAAATAGAAAGGAGCATAAACTCTGGCAAATTAATTGTAAAAATATAATTAGGAAGGCCAAAAATGTATTTGAAGAACAGCTAGCCAAAGACTCAAAGAGTAATAGCCCCCCCAAAAAAATAAGTACATCAGAAGCAGAAAGCCTGCTACAGCCTGTATCCAGAAATATCCCCAGTCAGACTCTACTTTTTCAGGTCAGCTACATCCCCAAACATTTGAAATGAAACACAAATGAAAATTTTCCCTCACACTCATAAAACTATGCAGTGTTGTTGTAGACATACTGGTCCCAGGATATTAGAGTGACAAGGTGGGCTAGGTAATATCTTTTATTGAATCAATTTCTGTTGGGAAAAGAGACAAGCTTTCAAGCTTACACAGAGCTCTTCAAGTCTGGGAAACATACTCAGAGTGTGACCGCTAAATACAAGATGGCACAGATTGTTTAGCATGAGTAGTTCTCACATATGTAAAGGGACCATTAAAGGTGACGTGTCCAGATAACACTTCTCCAATCATAGGGTGGAGAGGAGAGTAAAGAAGTGGGGAGGTGGGATGGAGCTCATGGGTTATAGACAGGGCCGGTGCAAGGAAGTTTCGCGCCCTAGGCAAAACTTCCATCTTGTGCCACCCCTTCCACCCAGCTAACCCCGCCCCCCTCTCCCCCCCCGCTGCAGCTAACCACGGCCACCCGTTCCCCCCACCAGAGGAGCCCCCCCCACGGCAGCTAACCACACCTGCAGCAGCAGCTAACCCAGCCCGCCCCCCACCCCCGCAGCAGCTACCCCCCATCTGCAGCTAACCCCACCCGGGGAACCCCCCTCCAAGGCAGCTAACCCCGCCCACTGCCCCCCCTCTGTGGCAGCTAACCCCACCTGGGGAGCCCCTGCCCAAGGCTCACCTCCACTCCGCCTCCTCCTCTGAGCATGCCGGTGCCGCTCTAATTCTCCTCCCCTCCCAGGCTTGCAGCGCCGATTGGAGGAGAATTAGAACGGGGGCTGAGTGGAGGTGATCTGGGGTGGGGAGCAGTTCCCCTGTGCCCCATTACTGTGGGCAGCTCTCCGCATGCCCCCCTCACCCCCGCCCCAGCTCACCTTCGCTCCACCTCCGCACCTGAATGGGCTTTTAGGCACCCTCAACCACTAGGCGCCCTAGGCGGCTGCCTAGTTCGCCTAGTGGTTGCACCGGCCCTGGTTATAGAGAGTTGTAATAAGCCATAAATCCACTGTGTCTATTCAGTCCACATAGGCGGCGAGTTATATTCTTTTATGGTGCCTGGGCTCCAGGAATATTTAGGGCTGGGGCCCTGCTCCACCAATATTTGGAGCTGGGTCTCTCCACCTGCCCTGCCTGGAATGGGCCCCCGCCCTCCCGCGTGTCTCCCCCCCACCCCGCCATGCCCCTGCCTGAAATAAAGTGCGCACCTCTCCGGTGCCTGCTTGTGCTGCCAGGGTAGCACATTCCTACGCGGAGCGGTATCCTACACTACACCATCTCTGGGCATCAACTGCTGTCTGGTGCCCCAGGGTCCTAGTGCCCCCAACCACTAATGGCAGGGCAGGCTGCCCTTACCCTGCCCTTCCGCCTAGTCCTGAGCCTCTCCAACACCCCAAGCCCCTCATCCTCAGCCCTCATCCCCCCACACCCTAATCCTCTGCCCCAGCCCTGAGCCCCCTCCTGCATCATGAACCCCTCATCCTAAGCCCCACAGCCCTCACCCCACACCCCAACCCTCTGCCCTAGCCCTGACCCCCCTCCCACACCCCAAACCCCTCATCCTCAGCCCCACAGCCCTCATCCTTACACCCCCTCCTACCCCCAAACTCCCTCCCAGAGCCTGCACCCCCTCCCCCTTCCCATACCTCCCTTCTGCCCCCAAACTCCCTCCCAGAACCTGTACCACCTCCCAAACTCTCCAATGATGGATATTCCACAACCTCCCTAGGCAATTTATTCTAGTGCTTAACCACCCAGACAGTTAGGAAGTTTTTCCTAATGTCCAGCTTAAGCCACCCTTGCTGCAATTTAAGCCCATTGCTTCTTGTCCTACGAGGTTGAGAACAACAATTTTTCTCCCTCCTCCTTGTAACAACCTTTTATGTACTTGAAAACTCTTATCATGTCCCTCCTCATTCTTCTCTTTTCCAGCCTAAAGTAACCCAGTTTTTTTCAGTCTTCCCTCATAGGTCATCTAGACTTTTAATAATTTTGATGCTCTTTTCTGGAGTTTCTCCAGTTTGTCCACATCTTTCCTGAAATGTGGTGCCCCGAGCTGGACACAATAGTCCAGTTGAGGCCTAATCAGCACAGAGTAGAGAGGAAGAATTACTTTTCATGTCTTGCTTACAACAATCCTGTTAATACATCCCAGAATGATATTAGCTTTTTTTGCAACAGTGTTACACTGTTGATTCACATTTAGCTTGTGATCCACTATGACCCCCAGATCCCTTTCCGCAGTACTCCGTCTTAGGTAGTCATTTCCCATTTTGTATGTGTGCAACTGATACTCCACTTAGGAAGGAACTACTTTGCAGTTGATCTTATTGAATTTCATCCTATTTACTTTAGTTCATTTTGAATTTTAACCCTATTTTCCAAAGCACTTGCAGCTTGGTATTGCCTGCAAACTTTATAAGTGTACTCTCTATGCCATTATCTAAATCATTGATGAAGATATTGAACAGAACTAGACCCAGAACTGATTCCTGGGGGACTCCACTCATTATGCCCTTCCCTGATGACTATGAACCACTGATAACTACTCTCTGGGAATGGTTTTCCAACCAGTTATGCACCCACCTTATAGTAGCTCCATCTAGGTTGCATTTCCCTAGTTTGTTTATCAGATGGTCATGTGAGACCGTATCAAAAACTGTATTAAAGTCAAGATATACCACATCTGCCACTTCCCCCTCTTTCCCCCTGTCAAAGAAAGCTGTCAGGCTGTTTTGACATGATTTGTTCTTTACTTTATTTGCTGACTGTTATTTATCACTTTATAATCTAGATGTTTGCAAATTGATTGCTTAATTATTTGCTCCATTATCTTTCCAGATACAAAAGTTAAATTGACTGATTTGTAATTTCCTGGGTTGTCCTTATTTCCCTTTTTATAAATTGGCACTATATTTGCCCTTGTCCAGTCTTTTGGAATCCCTCCCATTTTCCATGACTTTTCAAAGATAATTGATAGTGGTTCAGATATCTCTTAGTCAGCTCCTTGAGTATTCTGTGATGCATTTCATCAGGCCCTGGTGACTTGAAGATATCTAATGTGTCCAAGTAATTTTAACTTGTTCTTTCCCTATTTTAGCCTGTGATCCTTCCTCATTTTCACTGACATTCACTATGTTAGACATCCAATCACCACCAACCTTCTTAATGAAAACTGAAGCAAAGAAATCATTAAGCACCTCTGCCATTTCCACATTTTCTGTTACTGTTCCCCCCGCCCCCTGGAGTAAGGGGCCTACCCTGCCCTTGGTCTTCCTCTTGCTTCTAATGTATTTGTATAATGTTTTATTGTTACCCTTTATGTCTCTAGATAGTTTCATCTCCTTTTGTGCCTTGGCCTTTCTAATTTTGTCCCTACATACTTGTGTTATTTGTTTATATTCATCCTTCGTTTGCTCTTGTGCCCTTAACGTCTCTTTGGAAAGCCTGCCAACTGTCTTCAATTGTTTTTCCCCTTAGATTTGTTTCCCAAGGTATCTTACCTACCAACAATCTGAGTTTGTTAAAGTCTGCCTTCTTGAAATCCATTGTCTTTATTTTGCTGTTCTCCCTCCTACCAGTCATTAGAATCATGAACTCTACCATTTCATGATCACTTCCCCTACTCTGCCTTCCACTTTCAAATTCTCAACCAGTTCCTCCCTATTTGTCAAAATCAAATCTAGAACAGCCTCTCCCCTGGTAGCTGTCTCCACTTTCTGAACTAAAAAATGGTCTCCAATACATTCCAAGAACTTGTTGGGTAGTCTGTGCTCTGCTGTGTTATTTTCCCAACAGATGTCTGAGTAGTTGAAGTCCCCCATCACCACCAAGTCCTGTGCTTTGGATGATTTTGTTAGTTGTTTAAAAAATGCTCATCCACCTCTTCTTCCTTGTTAGATGGTCTGTAGTAGACCCCCTACCATGTCATCATCCTTGTATTTTACCCCTTGTATCCTTCCCCAAAGACTTTCAACAAGTCTGTCTCCTATTTCCATCTCAACCTTAGTCCAAGTGTACATATTTTTAATATAAAAGGCAACAGCTCCTCCCTTTTTTCCCTGCTGGTCCTTCCTGAGCAAGCTGTACCTTTCTATACCAATATTCCAGTCATGCATATTATCCCATCAAGTCTCTGTGATGCCAATTATGTCATTGTTATGTTTATTTACTAGCTTTCAAGTTCTTCCTGCTTATTCCCCATATTTCTCGCATTAGTATACAGACATCTAAGATACTGATTTAATTCACCCCCCCACCCAGTTTTGTCTTCCCTCCCTTATCCCTACTATAACAACCCATGTTCCCCCCAAATTCCAACCCTTCTTCCAGGTCTCCATGTATTTGACTTACCTGTGGGCTTTGGTCACCTACCCTCTTCAAACCTAGATTAAAGCCCTCCTCACTAGGTTAGCCAGTCTATATCCAAATATGCTCTTCTCCTTCTTCGGTAGATGGACCCCATCTCTGCTTAGAAGTCCTTCTTCCTGGAACAGCATCCTGTGGTCAAGGAAGCCAAAGCCCTTCTGGTGACACCATCTTCGCAGCCAAGCATTCACCTCCAGGATGCATCTGTCTCTGCCTGGGCCCCTACCCTTGATTGAAAACACTGAAGAGAACACCACCTTCCCTACCAACTCCTTCACTCTTCTTCCCAGATCCCTGTAGTCACTTCTGATCTTCTGAGGGTCATACCTCGCAGTATCACTAGTGCCCACATGGATGACTAGCATGGGATTGTAGTCAGAGGGCCAGATGATTCTCGACAATCCCTCCGTAACATCTCAGATACAGGCCCCTGGCAGGCAGCATACCTCCCAGGATGCCATGTCAGGGCAACAGATGGGTGCCCCCATCCCCCTCAGAAGAGTCACCAACCATCACTATCCTATGTTTCCTCCTGGGATTGGTGGCTGTCATCCTCCCAGACTTGGGGGTACATGGCTTCCTCTCCTCCTCCTTTGAGGGTGATTCCTCATAACTCATTGCCAGGACAGCATAATGGTGTTCCATCACCATGGTGGGTGGGTTGGGAGTAGGGGTGGAGCACCGACTGCTGCCAGAAGCAATCAGCAGCCAGTGTCCTCCCTGTGACAGAGCCATATCATCCTCCCCCAGTGGTGTGACAGCAGTCCTTTGTAGCTGGGTGGCTTCCTCAGCCTTGGATGTCTCCATATAAATACTCTCAATGAATTCCTTGTGGGCATGGATGCTCCTCAGCCTAGCCACCTCCTCCTAAAGTTCTCCCACTTGCTTCATGAGAGATTCCACCAGCAGGCACCTCTCACACTGGATGGTCCCCAGGCTGGCTTTCTGTGAGTGGAAAATGCAGTCTTTGCAAGTCCACACCAGGATCTGGGTAGAGGCATCCATGGTTGGGTTGTCTGTCTGGATACCGGCGCAGGTGGAGGAGACAAGAGCAGTGTTGGCATTGGTGATGCAGCCCTTCCTAACTGTTGTGATTATATTATGTCTCCCTCCTACAAACTTTCTCTCAAACTCCACTGTTTGCAGTCCCCTTGGTAGTTTAGCCTCTGGCTTTTAAAGCCTTCTCTCCTAGGTCAACCCTACCCCTTCATTAATCACACAAGGGGAGGGTGATCACAAGGCTGATTGAGGCTGATCAAAGATGATCAAGGTTGAACCAGGGAACAAAGGCTCAATCAGTCCCCAGACATACAATCCCAACTGACCCTGTATTTGAAATAACCTGAAAGCGAGAGTAAACCACAAACAGCCCAGCAAACTCACTCACCCTAAGATTAGTACTCACACCTTGTTCGTGCAGTAAGGGGATCTTCTTCTACCCCTCTCAAATTCGCTGTTTGCACAACACAAACAGTAAGACTGACTTCACAGATGTGTAGGGCTGACCTCACAGTCCCAGTTTTAAACTTCTCAGCTTGTTGGGCACCACAAACAAAAGGATCCTCACCCATCTAATTAGACTCTTCTCAGCCCATCCATTTTTAATTCCTTGAAGTCCATGTCACTGCCATGTCTGGTTCCATGAAGTCATCTCCACCAGTTTAGCTGCTTCAGGTCAGATCCTACAAATCAATTCTACATAAGATCCAGAACCCCTGAGCAGGAAGCCCAGAGCAAAGTAAACCCCCTGGGTGGAGTCCCTGCTCTTTCCAACTGTTATAGGAGCAGCAGTGATCTGTATGCTCTGTATAACCTGTATGCTCAAAAGGTCGGTTATACTCCCCCCCCCCCCTTTTTGTCTCCTCTCCCTCTCTAAATACCTGTGAAGTGGCTTCCTCCCACACCCTCCCTCCTGGAATGCTAGTGGGATGAATGGGCTGGTTGAACACCTGGAAGATCAGAAGAGCTTCCAGGTAGACAAGGTGTCTGGGACTCTAATTAGGCAGCACTCACACACCCAATGCACAGACACTGCATGGACACTATCCGAGGTGGACTGTGACCAACCAGACCCAGCCAAGTCTCTAGTCACAGGCCATGAGGAGTAGGTCCTTAAAAGGAGAAGGGGCCATGTGCTCAGGAGTGCACTTACAAGCTTGTACCTCCCGTGAAGGCCCTTCGCCCGGACCACCTGGCCAGTGGTTCACCACGTTGCATTCCATCGCACCTCAGGAAGACTTACCTTCATCGCACCACTCATTGCTGCACTGTGGAACACTTACCTTGAAGGATTCTGACATCTCCAGTGCCATGCCTGTCCTGGGAGCGTGAGTATGCGAGCGTGAGTGTGATACCCTCCCCCGCACCTTCTTTTGAGCTTAGCTCTCAGAATAATAAATGTGCTGCTTTCTGCCAAACTCTGGTGGGTCATTAGTCCTCCCTAAGCTTACTAGCTGACCCAATTTTGGGTAACACCAACCAATCTTTATTCCTAGTCCTTGTTCCCTTGCTTAATTTGGGCTTGCTAGCCAATATGAATCCACTGTTAGCTCAGGATGACCTACTTTCTCTAGACTATCACTTTGAAAGACAAAAGAAATTAGCACACATTTCCATGTGTCATGTAGAAATGGAACACAAAGACCTCATAAAACACAGTGCAGAAATAGATTGGTGCAAAATTGATAAAGCTAGTAGTGTTGATGCAATGTATTTAAACTTCTCTAAGGCATTTGACTTAGTAATGCATGTATTTGATTTTTAAAAAACCTAGAACAATATAAAATTATATGGCATGGATTAAAAGCTAGCTAACTGATGGGTCTCATAAATGGGGAATCATCATGGAAAAGAGTGTGTTCCTAGTGGGGTCCATCAAGGATTGTTCTTCATTCTACACTGTTTAACATTTTTTATTAATCATCTGGAAGAAAATATAATATCATAACTGATGGTTTGCAGATGACACAAAAATTGGGGGAGTGGTAAATAATGAAGAGGACGGGTCACTGATTCAGCTGATCTGGATTGTTTGATCTGGACACAAGCAAACAACATGTTTTTAATATGGCTACATTTAAATGTATATATCTGGGAACAAAGAACGTAGGTAGTAGTTATAAGATGGGACTCTATCCTGAAGCAATGGCTCTGCAAAAGATTTGGGGGTCATGGTTGATAATTAGCTGAACATGAGACCTTAGCTCTTTTGGCCACAGCATTGCTCTATGACAATCCTTGGATAAATAAACCAGGAAATCTCTAATAGGAATAGAGAGTTTTTGTGACCACTGCTGGAATATTCTGTCCACTTCTGTTTGAGAATGTTGATAATCAGAGAGGTTTCAGAGAAGAGTCATGAGAATGATTAAAGCATTAGCAAAAATGCCCTTTAGTACTAGACCCAAGGAGCTCAATATAGTAGGTTAAGGGTGACTTAATTAGTCTATAACTACCTACGTAGGGAACAAATATTTAATAGGCTCTTCAAATTAGCAGAAATTATTGTGACATGATCCAATGGCTGGAAGTTCCATCCCCATCCATCCCATTGCCCATTCCCAGCTTCTGGAAAACAGAGGCTAGGGACACCATCCCTGCCCATCCCGCTAATAGCCATTGATGGACCTATCCTCCAAGAACATATCTAGTTCTTTTTTGAACCTTGTTATAGTCTTGGCCTTCACAACATCCTCGGGCAAGAAGTTCCACAGGTTGTGCATTATGTGAAACAAATACCTTTTGTTTGTTTTAAACTTGCTGCCTATTAATTTCATTTGGTGACCCTAGTTCTTGTGTTATGAAAAGGAGTAAATAACACTTCCTTATTTACTTTCTCCACACCAGTCATGATTTTATAGACCTCTATTATATCCCCCATTAGTTGTCTCTTTTACAAGCTGAAAAGTCCCAGTCCTATTAATCGCTCTGCATATGGAAGTTGTTCCATACCGCCTAATAATTTTTGTTGCCCTTTTCTGAACCTTTTCCAATTCCAACTTTTTTTTTTTTTGAGATGGGGTGACCACATCTGCATGCAGTATTCAAGATGTGGCTGTACCATGGATTTATAAAGAGGCAATATGATATTTTCTGTCTTATTATATATCCCCTTCTTAATGATTCCCAAACTGAAAATACACAAATTTAGACTGGAAGTAGTGTAAATTTTTAATAGAGTAATTAACCATTGGAACAACTTATCAAAGGTCACAGTGGATTCATCATCACTGACCATTTTAAAATCCAATTGGGATGTTTATCTAAAATATAAACCTTGGGAATTATTTTAGCGATGTATTCTATCCATTATTATAGTAGAAGTCAGAGTAGATCATCATAATGGTCCATTCTGGCCTTGGACTCTATGAAGCTATGAATAAAATTGTGTAAATTAGGCCTGACAGAGCTGGTTGTTCCCCCCCCCCCTTTTCTCCATTTAAGCAGACAAATATATAAGGCAGAATCCTGATGTCTTTGCTCAGGTTATTGTTTTTAGTATTTGTATAGTTGATGACTCAAGATTGTTGAATAATTGGCTCAATTGGAATTATTTAATCAGATTATCAATCAGAGATTAGTAAATCACTATACAGAAAGAGTAGATACAATACCCCCTTTAGGTGATGACATAGTAAATAGCTGGATCTGTGTCTCTTCTTCATTGTAACTGGAGGGACACGCCGGATTCATTACTCAACTAAATTCCCATACCAGTGTCATGATATAGGGGTTTCAAACAAAGAGAACCTCTTTGCCAAAAGAAACGTATGTTCTGATGCCATTTCTATAGATTGTCAGTTGACCTGATTTAGGTGTAAAGGCATAATTATTTACGCTGAAAGGATTAACAATTCTTCAGGATAATATATTTGTGTGTCTTTCTTCACATAATCATTCTTCCCTATCTGTTGTAACAATTATCCCTTATCAGTTTGCCAGGTTTATATATACTAATATAAGTGAGAAGTATGCTTCATTGTATATGTATGGTGACTGATTTTGGCTCTGACTTCATTATAGCAGGCAGAAGGCTGGGCAAAATTATGTCAGGCACACGTCTGGTACTCTTCCTTCAGGTCACAGAGGGTATTGGTATTAGGAGCTAAAATTTTGGGAAGGTGACATTGTTGCACTTTTCCTATCCTCAATAGAATCCTAACTCTGGCCTCCTACCTACAGGCAGTTGGCTAGTAATGTTCATTTGTGGAACTTTGCTGTTAGGTGCCATTTGGCTGCTGTGTCTAACCAGTCTCCTTCCAAAGACTGGGCCATTTCCCAAGGATACACTGTTAATCTGTTCCTCTCAAGAGCTGCCATTCTGGCACCTTTCACAAGCACTTAATTTACCAAAAGCTTAAAACAAACATATAAAATTATTACCCATCCTGTACTTTCTACAAGCAAAGTGGCTATGTTTTATTTCATGAAAATTGTGGTGAATCATCTCTTAAAGTGTTACTTTGATGGAATGTAATATTTTTTATGGACCCATGGGGGAAAATTTAGCTTTAAAGTACTTCCCTATAAATATGGTGAGGTACACATAGAGCTGCCGTGTGAATGTGTAGCACAGGCATTGTTGTTAAGGCTGAGACATCTGGGTTCTCTTCGCAATGCAATTTCACTGCACAAAGAGGGGGAGGATTTGGGAGGATCACAGGGAACTCTGTGCCCCACTGCTAAAGCAGAATGTAACTCCAAAAGGGCTCCCTGTGTGACTGCTCATGCAGGATGTGGGAGATCAAATCATTATTTTTGTGAATATTATGTGCACTCAGTTTAACTACCTAATTTTCTATTGTGGGCTACATGGACTCAGAGGGTTAATTTCCCCACAGAGCTCTGCAACCAGGAAGAAGGATAATGATCTGAATTAATCAGATTACTCAATATTTCACCAACCATACAGGTGACAATGACTGTACAGTACTCTGGCCCACTCTAGGTGGATATATTCAGGTTGGGGTAGGGGGTGGAGGATTCTTGAGGTGGGAAAGCAGAAACACAGGCATTTGGTTCTGTTATAAAAGCAGTCCTGACAAACAGAAGACCGGCTCTGAAAGAGACTGAAGGAGAATCAGAGGTGAGAAATGCAATACTCTCCCAACCAAAGGTTGAATGCTACTTGAGCTAAGTAGGGCCTGCTTAAATTAACAAGAAGAAAGTTAGCTAAGAGTCATGCAGATAGGCTGCCTTTGTTATTTTAACCAATATCTCTAAAGATTGTGTTCCTGTTGGCAAAATAATGTTTTGTTTTGAAAAGACTGAACTGTTACTGCATACATTTTCTGCTTATATGGCTCTGAAGAGGGAAGATTCCTTCAGGGACCAAGCCAAATTGGCCCTGCTGAAAGAGCTACCATAAGAAATGCGTATGCTGAAGCCTGGGGACCCAATCTGGGAGTGGCTAAATCACAAGACCACCACTTCACTTCTGGGGGTGCTTGGGCCCTATCACTGGGGAGGCTGCACTCATGAGAGACTGAATAGAGGTATAAGGCATAGCATCTCCTATGATCTGTGACATGGGGCAAGGCATAATTTGCAGATGCCCCAATCCTTCCCCCCCCCCTCCCCCCCCCCCTCCCCCCCCCCCCCGCTAGAGAGTATATGATAAGGTGTCAGAGGCTATTTAACCAATCTGGCTGAAGAAGCCTCCATGGAACAACCCAGTTAGCCTGTAAGAAGGATACTTCGTCTTCTTTCCTTACAGAGATACTAATGCCCAGAAGATACTTAGTTTGAGCACTGGATACTGAATTTAATCTTTCTGGGCTTTCGTTCCTTCATCAATAAAGTGTGGGTAATAATACCTCTAATAGATTCTATAGTTTAAGGAAAGAAGGGGTCATTAGATCATCTAGTCTGACCATTAGATCATCCAGTCTGTATATCACAGGACATTATCTTTCACCCAGATTCCTTTATATTAAGCCCAAAATCTTTAAGTAGACTAAAGCATTTCAGTCTTCAGGAAAGTAAATTGTGTGTCACAGGGAGAGACTGTGAGAGACCAAAGTGCCATGAATACTCAAGGCTTCTGCAATAGCAGGGACTTGGCTAGGTGAGAGATGCCCAGATGATCCCAACATATGAACCATGCCCACTGCTTCAAAGGAAGGCCAAAAAAAACAAAAACAAAAACCCAGGGTCCCAGCCAATCTGACATGGGGAAGTTGCTTCCCAACCCAAAATCTGGCAACCTGTTATAATCCTGAGAGCAAGACACACCAGTCCAACATATAGAAAAAGGATTCTCTGTAGCACCTCAGAGCACTAGTCCAAAGAATCTGTTATCCTGTCTCCTGCTCTGGCCAGTCTCTGCTTCACAGGAACGCTAAATAAGTAAACTTAGACTACACCTACCCAATTGTGTACTGGAGAAAAAATTCCTTCTGTCCCCTCTAGGCAACCGGCAGAAGTCCTGGAGCATGAGGGCCATCTACTTCATAGCAGGATCGTGATACTGATACGGCTCATGTTTACAAAGCCTTTTGTGGCCCTCAAGTGAATGGCATTATGTTAGTATAAGGCACTATTATTTTATTCAGCTTTACTGGTATTTAAGTGTGCAAATTTATTTTAAATTAGATAATAAACTTTTTTTTTAAAAGTAACATCTCAAGGATTGAATGATGCATGTTCTGTTAGGTGCAATACATATTAGAGAAAACAAAAGAAAGCCTAATTAAATTTAGGTTTATTACCTGCAGAGATGTTTTGAAAAGATATTTCAGGCTGTCATTTTGTATTGTTTGGGCTAATATAATAGTGGTTAGAGTGTAGACCTTGATCTAATTCTGAAGATACCATTTTATTATTGCAGTTGCTGCTGTTCTTGACATATGTCTAGATGAAGGATTGTCATTGATTTTCTATGCAAATGAAAGCAATCTATGATCAACTCTTTATCCCGATCAAATATACTTTCTCAAGGACAAGAAAAATACTTTCTATCCATATGGTTTTTAATTTATTTATTGTCTATTAATTAAAAGGCTGCAAACACTCACGGGTCTCTTCCTGGCAGTTTTTGGGTCCTTGTTGTTAACAGCATTGGATGAATCAGTGTTCTGAGAAAAGCAGGCACTGAGATAACATCTATAATTGATTTAAGATAGATCTTGCATGGTTTCTATTTATATTGTATGCTTCCAATTTATAAGCCTATCCAGAGGAGAAAAAAGTTCATCATTTCTGATTTCTACACTGCAAGGCAAGGTTAAAATGATCATGATTACCAAGGAGGTTATTTCTTTGCACTTCTGGAGTGGGAGGCTGTGGGGGGAATAAACAACTAGTGAGTAATGACTTCTAGCTTGCTTATTGTCAGCTATATACCAGTACACAATACGTTAATTATGTAGTTTTGGTTTTAGAAAGTGGGTTAGTGGGTTATTTTTCTGTCCACTAATTTATCCCATTTTGTTCCCTAGCTATTTGTTATTTTTATTATAATTTTTATTTAGTCTACCTCCAATAAGATAGATAGGAAAGTCAGTTGCTTCTACTTACACCCTTCTGTGGAATCATTCTGGGTAAAATTCACCAGAGAACATGATCTAAACACCACTAATTTCCCACTTAAATCCTCAGAATACAAATTCAGTTGGACTTGGGTGGTTCATAGGCTTTTTACGGGCCCTCTCAGGGCATGCATCTCACCCACCGTGAGTGTTGCAGTTACCCAGATGGATGAATGTAGGCTGCACATAACTACTTGGGGAAAGAACCATTATGAAATTTTAGATTAATAGTGGGTGTGTTTAAAACACCCACAAGTAAGCATGTACATCATTCCTTTTTAATGCAACAATCTGTTCTTTAAATACTATGTACATAATTCACAGCTTGCAAAGGAAATTGAAAGAGATTTAACTATTAAAGAAAATGGGGTCTATTGAAGGGATGATGGTTAAGGCTGAAACATTCACCAGCAAAAGTATTCAAAATTAACAACACTCAGTGTTTAACTCCACTATTTCATGCACTATCTATATTGCAAGTGTCTCATATTAATGTATGATATTACAGATCATAGGCCTGAGTCGTTACTACCTTGCATAGTCATTTAAACCTTTGCAGCATGGGTGTAAATGGTAACAAATAGCATTTGCTTTGCACAAGTGCAAATGAATATGCAAGTTTCAAGGCAGTGGAGAATTACATTCCATTTGTGCTGCATAAAAAGGTGCATTTCCATATATATTATGGAGGGCTGGCAAAAGCGTCCAACAAGCTTTCTTAGCAACAAAGAGTTGTGTACATCTTCATGATCCTAACTGGACCCGTGGAAGATTTAGGGGATATATAGTTTAAATAAGGATTTGTCTGAGTTCATTTCTGTCAGGCAATTTACATATCTTATTCAGAATAACATTTAGAAAATTTAATTAATGTTGAAAGAATGCAAGTAGTCAAGATTGTTCATGTCAAGATGAGTAAAAGGCAGACTATCAGCCTTCCATATCAGTGTCCTTACCTCTGGTGCTTTGTTTTCTTTCCAACCATAATAACAATTAAGCAGCTTTTTTGTGTATGTATTTTGGTACTAGCCAACTGAGGTGTACAATGGATAAAAAAAGGCAAAGGGACTTTCTTGTAGGCAGATTGCTTTTTTCCAGTTGAGAAACTTTATAATATATTTGTTCAGAAAACTTCAAAAGGTCCTGTGAACATGGCCTTTATTATAGAGTTGTGGTCATAATTTTGCAGTAGAGGGTTAAATGCTTTTTTATTTTGAACACAATTTTAATTTTAATTATCTGGAAACATGGTGTACAAAATTTCAACCTGGATGTGACTTTTGTGGGAGAGGCAAGCTTAAATTTATTAAATCACTTTTTAAAATCACAGTATATTTCTGAAGTGGCTTCAGATACCTTTTTCATATGTTCTAGTAAAAACACACTATAATTCATTAGGCTGAACTACACTTAGGCCATATATATGCTCAGAGTAGCAGTACCTGCCTGACTTCTGGACAGCCGCAATATACTCTTGCATTCGGCTAAGCTTTTGTGCATTGCTACTGACCCAGAGGCTACAAACACGCTACTTTGGTTTCATAACTTTCCCAATCATAAGCGATTCTATTAGATGGGGCTGCAGTTCCTTAGCTATCTCTTAAAGAGAGGGTAATACACGTATTCATACAGAGATCGGGGGGTGGGGACCCTCTAAATAAAATACATATAGGGAAACTGAAGGACTTAGAACCAGCAAAGATATATGCCAGGGGAGCATACATATCAGGAAATGTTGTTGTGCTGCTGTTAATTATTTATCTTGTCATTGGTATGCATTGTCCTTTACAAACATGCAACCTTATTAGAATGTCCTTAAATTTTTTTTCTTTGGAAAATTGATATATCCATTCTTAGACAATAAGGGTATGTCTACACTACGAGAGTAGTTCGATTTTACTTAAATCGAATTTTTGGAATCGATATTGCAAAGTCGAATGCGTGTGTCCACACTAAGGACAGTAATTCGACTTTGCGAGTCCACACTAACGGGGAAAGCATCGACATTGGAAGCGGTGCACTGTGGGCAGCTATCCCACAGTTCCCGCAGTCCCCGCTGCCCATTGGAATTCTGGGTGGAGCCGCCAATGCCTTCTGGGTAAAAAAATGTGTCGAGGGTGCTTTTGGGTAACTGTCGTCATCCATCCATCACTCCCGCCCTCCCTCCCTGAAAGCGCCGGCGGGAAATCAGTTCGCGCACTTTTCTAGTCAGTGACAGCGCGGACACCACAGCACTGCGAGCATGGAGCCCACTGCGACCATCGCTGCAGTTGTGGCCGTTCTCAACGCCTCGCAGCTTATCATCCACCTTTCCCAGAGGCAGATGCAGATAAGTCAGGCGAGGAGGCTACGGCACCGTGGTGAGGGCCTGAAGTCTGAGAGTAGCACAGACCTGTCAGAAAGCACGGGACCCAGCGCCGAGGACATCACGGTGGCAATGGGTCATGTGGATGTTGTGGAACGGCGATTCTGGGCCTGGGAAACAAGCACGGACTGGTGGGACTGCATAGTGCTGCAGGTCTGGGATGAATCCCAGTGGCTGAGAAACTTTCGCATGCGGAAGGGAACTTTCCTTGAACTTTGTGAGTTGCTGTCCCCTGCCCTGAAGCGCAATGACACCCGGATGCGAGCAGCCCTGACTGTCCAGAAGCGAGTGGCCATAGCCCTCTGGAAGCTTGCAACGCCAGACAGCTACCGGTCAGTCGCGAACCACTTTGGCGTGGGCAAATCTACCATGGGGGTTGTTGTGATGCAAGTAGCCAAGGCAATCGTTGATGTACTGCTGTCAAAGGTAGTGACCCTGGGAAACATGGAGGTGATCATAGATGGCTTCGCAGCGATGGGATTCCCAAACTGCGGTGGGGCCATAGATGGAACTCACATCCCTATCCTGGCACCGGAGCACCAGGCCAGCCAGTACATTAACAGAAAGGGCTACTTTTCCATGGTGCTGCAAGCACTGGTGGACCACAGGGGATGTTTTACGAACATCTACGTCGGATGGCCGGGCAAGGTTCATGACGCTCGTGTTTTCAGGAACTCTGGTCTGTTTAGACGGCTGCAGGAAGGTACTTACTTCCCGGACCACAAAATAACTGTTGGGGATGTGGAGATGCCTATAGTCATCCTCGGGGACCCAGCCTACCCACTAATGCCCTGGCTCATGAAGCCCTATACTGGCGCCCTGGAGAGTGAAAAAGAACTCTTCAACTACAGTCTGAGCAAGTGCAGAATGGTGGTGGAGTGTGCTTTTGGCCGTCTCAAGGGGAGATGGAGAAGCTTACTGACTCGCTGTGATCTCAGCGAAACCAATATCCCCAATGTTATAGCAGCTTGCTGTGTGCTCCACAATCTCTGTGAGAGCAAGGGGGAGACCTTTATGGTGGGGTGGGAGGTTGAGGCAAATAGCCTGGCTTCTGATTACGCCCAGCCAGACAGCCGGGTGATTAGAAGAGCCCAGCGGGACGCACTGTGCATCCGGGAGGCTTTGAAAGCTAGGTTCCTGAGTGAGCAGGGTAACCGGTGACTTTTAAGTTTGTGTACAGAGAAGCTGAACCTGCCCCCGTTTCTTTACCCAGTTAATGTTGACTATCCTCTCCAGTTACATACCCCCTTCACCCCCTTCCAACACACGTTTAGAAATAAAATCACTTCTACTTTGTTAATGAACACCATTTTCTTTATTACTGTTTTCGCGGGAATGTTTTAAACCTGGGACGCAGACTGTGGTGGGGAGCGGGTGTAGTGTAGTGATGCAAATGACGCTTCATAACTCCAGGATTGACAGGCTCCACAGTGGTGGACTGGTTGTTTCAACGGAGCCTGTCACCCCTCCTGATCGGGACTGTGTGTATGGGGGGGGCTATGTGACTTTGTGGCAGGGGGAGGACGGTTACAGATCCCCTGCTGTGTGGCTCTGTGATCCAGGATAAGGACCGCCGCATAAGATCTGTAACTGCCCTCCCCCGCCAAAAAGTCACAGACCAACCCACCCCCCACCACAGGACATGAAAACCACCTCCCAGACTGACCAGGGTAACCAGTGACTGCACTGTGTATGTGCCCTGCTGCTGGACCTGCCCCCGCCTATGTATCCTGCTAAAGGTGACTGTCCTGTCCAATTACCAACCCCCTTCCCCCCCTTCCCCCCCTCCTCCAAAAGAACATGATGGAAACAGTAATTAACACAAACGTATTTTTTATTAGCAACTACACATGAAACTGGGAGGTGAAACTTGGACGGGGGCTTGTGTGAGGCGGGAAGGAAAGGACTTGTCAAATTTTGGGGAATGAGAGCCTTCTACTACTAGAGAAGAACAGGAGTACTTGTGGCACCTTAGAGACTAACAAATTTATTAGAGCATAAGGTTTCGTGGACTACAGCCCACTTCTTCAGTATGCATCCGAAGAAGTGGGCTGTAGTCCACGAAAGCTTATGCTCTAATAAATTTGTTAGTCTCTAAGGTGCCACAAGTACTCCTGTTCTTCTTTTTGCGGATACAGACTAACACGGCTGCTACTCTGAAACCTACTACTAGAGCTGTCTGCAGGGGTGGAGTGAGAGTTTGCACGGATTCTGCCGCCCCTCCTTCTTTGGACTTTGGGTGAGGGGGGTATGGGACTTGGTGGCAGGGGAGGGCGGTTACAGATAGACTGCAGCGGGGCTCTGTCCTCCTGCCTCCGTTCCTGCAGAACATCCACAAGGCGCCGGAGCATGTCCGTTTGCTCCCTCATTAGTCCAAGCAGCGTTTGAATCGCCTGCTGGTCTTCCTGCCGCCACTTCTCCCGTTCCATGTGTGATTGGTGCATTTGGGACAAGTTCTCCCGCCACTGGGTCTGCTGTGCTGCCTGGGCTCGGGAGCAGCCCATAAGTTCCGAGAACATGTCCTCCCGTGTCCTCTTCTTCCTACGCCTAATCTGCGCTAGCCTCTGGGAGTGTGATGCCAGGCTAGGTTGTGAGACAGTCGCAGATGTGACTGTGGGAATGGGAAAAAGGGAGTGAATTCCTCAGAAAGATAAATGTAGTTGTGAACAAAGAACATAGTCTTTCTCTGTGAACAAGACCATGCACAGCACCTATCACATGCGCACTCAGGACAAGGTCGAATTCTCGGCCTTCGCATTCAGTGCCTGGGGTCTTGCACTGCAGATCTGAGAAGCGGGGCAGGACACCGGAATTTGTGTAGCAGGCAGACATGGTAAGCCGTAGACTTGTGGCAGCTTAAAACTTTAATAGTAGCACTGGCCTCCTTTCACATTGAAAGCAATATCAGTCCCTGCTGCCAGCAATCCGGCAAGCAGGAACTCTGCCCCTGTCCCACCCCCTCGCGGCTGTCCCCGGGAAAGATCCCTGTATGCTGCCCCTCTCCCGCCTCCACCGCGTGGCTGCAAACCAGCGGTTACAGTTCTGTAAAGGAACGGGCAAGCAGTCCCAACACTAACATTCCCCTACCTAATTCAAAGCAGGTCACCATGAGCGACATCACCCTGATGAGGATCTCAGACACTGAGGCCAGGTCTACACTACCACCCTAATTCGAACTAAGGTACGCAACTTCAGCTACGTGAATAACGTAGCTGAAGTTCGAAGTACCTTAGTTCGAACTTACCTTGGTCCACACTCGGCAGGCAGGCTCCCCCGTCGACTCCGCGGTACTCCTCTCGCTGAGCTGGAGTACCGCAGTCGACGGCGAGCTCTTCCGGGTTCGACTTATCGTGTCCAGACTAGATGCGATAAGTCGAACCCAGAAGTTCGATCGCTTGCCGCCGAACTACCGGGTAAGTGTAGCCAAGGCCTCAGAAAGAAAGAATGCTTCGGGAAAGCCTCCAAAGACCAGGGCCGTATGCCACCCTGCTGTGCAGAGCAATGATTCCCTAGTACTTGATTGTCTCGTGGCGCGGAAACGTTTCATACCACGGAGGACCCAATAAGGCCACTCTCCCCAGGAACCTGATGCAAAGGCTTTCCAATTACCTCCAGGAGAGCTTCCTCGAGATGTCCCAGGAGGATTTCTGCTCTATCCCCGGACATATAGACCGCATTTTACTGTAGCTGCACTGGCAGGGACTAAACAGTAGAGCGGCTTGGGCAGAACAATCATGCTAAACCGGACATTGTTAGATTTTTTTTCAATAGTTGCACTGCCCAGGACTGAAACGTTAAGCGCCTAGGGCAAACTAATCATGAGAAACTCATTGTTGTTATTCTTAATATTCCTGTTCTGTTAAAAATAAATGTTTAGATGTTTAAAACACTTACTGGCTGATCCTTCCCCAGATTCTGTGTCCGGGTTAACGGCTGGGGACGGTTGGTAGGGGATCTCTGTAAGGGTGATGAAGAGATCCTGGCTGTCGGGGAAATCAGCGTTGTAAGCGCTGTCGACTGCCTCGTCCTCCTCATCTCCTTCCTCATCTTCCCCGTCCGCTAACATGTCCGAGGAACCGGCCGTGGACAATATCCCATCCTCAGAGTCCACGGTCAGTGGTGGGGTAGTGGTGGCGGCCGCACCTAGGATGGAATGCAGTGCCTCATAGAAATGGGATGTCTGGGGATGGGATTCGGAGCGTCCGTTTGCCTCTTTGGTCTTCTGGTAGCCTTGTCTCAGCTCCTTGATTTTCACGCGGCACTGCGTTGCATCCCAGCTGTATCCTCTCTCTGACATGGCTTTAGAGATCTTCTTGTAGATCTTTGCATTCTGTCTTTTGGATCGCAGCTCGGAAAGCACGGACTCATCGCCCCACACAGCGATCAGATCCAAGACTTCCCGATCAGTCCATGCTGGGGCCCTCTTTCTATTCTGAGATTGCACGGCCATCACTGCTGGAGAGCTCTGCATCGTTGCCAGTGCTGCTGAGCTCGCCACGATGTCCAAACAGGAAATGAGATTCAAACTGGCTAGACAGGAAAAGGAATTCAAATTTTCCCGGGGCTTTTCCTGTGTGGCTGGTCAGAGCATCCGAGCTCGGACTGCTGTCCAGAGCGTCAGAGTGGTGCACTGTGGGATAGCTCCCGGAGCTATTAGCGTCCATTTCCATCCACACCTAGCCTAATTCGACATGGCCATGTCGAATTTAGCGCTACTCCCCTCGTCGGGGAGGAGTACAGAAGTCGAATTTAAGAGACCTCTATGTCGAACTAAATAGCTTCGCGGTGTGGACGGGTGCAGGGTTAATTCGATGTAACGGCGCTAACTTCGACATAAACGCCTAGTGTATACCAGGCCTAAGTGACTTACAAATAATAGAGCAATCCAACAATTAAAACAAAACATCCAGCAGCCAGCAGGATCAGTCATCTTCCTCACTGTCAACAGCCATCTTCTCATCAGCAAAAATTACAGCAGAAAATGCAAACCAGGTCAGTTTTGTCTGTAGTTCTAATAAAGAATAAGTAGGTGAGAAATTTGAACATTTTTAATTCCAGTAAAAAGAAAACTGAGTCACTAAAGTGATAAATGGAGCCTTTTATGTAAGACACTCAGACCCAAGCTGCAAAACATCATAGCTTAACAGTTCCAAGAAACTCTTACCATAAAAAAATTATAAACATGTGTACCTGATCTTGCAAAGAGAACCTTATGGATGGAGCCCTGCTTCTGGACAGACCTCTGTTATGGTTCTCTTTGTGCAATCTGAACCATAGAGTTTATTTACTCCTAATCAAATATGATACTGTCTGAATATTGGATGTACCACCCCAGATTTTTACAAATGGTTACCAGAAATTCTGGGTATTTAAAATATGTGTCTGATTTACAATATATTAGGCCTAAAGCACATCACATAGAAGACACCAGTCAGAAGAAAGAACTAGGATCCTGAAGTTTAAAAGCACTCAGTGTTGGCATAACTGCTCCCATTGAAGTTAATAGGAAACTTAGTATTGAGAATCCTACCCTGTGAATGTTTGCAAGGGAAACTACTATACCTATCTATCTTCAGTAGAGTTACTCCTATTTCACTTTGACAGTGAAGACTATATTTAGTCAATATCTCAATCTATATTTTTTTAAACCACTGGCTGAGATGGAGTTTAGAATAAATTACAAATCAATGTGGTGAGATTGGTAATATCATAAAACAAGCACAGCTTTCCGTTGTGTTTTAAGAGGATTCCAGAAGGTTTGCTTAACTTTAGATTCAGCCGTTACCATAATTTAGTCCTGACTTAAAATATAAAGTGGCAGATTCAGCAGTAATCTCTGGATGCTTTGTGTCACTGCAGCATTGAAAAGTAGCTGTTAACTTGACATACATACCTTGTTAAATATGGTTTACACCTTCTTTTGGGTACTACAGCATTGTTGCTAGTCTCCTATTCTCTCTTAGCATACCATGCAGTTTGGGGCTTAATGTGGTAGCTCAAAGAATTCTCTGCAAAATTAGTTCATCTGTTTCTATCACATTTGTCCTCTCCAATGCAACATTCTTGAAATGCCAAAAGACATGCATTATTTAAAAACAAATCCAGAATGAAAATCAAAGAATCCATAATCTCTGACCAAAAAAACCCCACCCTTAATAAATTACTTCTTCCCAAGTGACATATCAGAAATGTACATTGATATCAGGTCATCTACACAATAAAAATCAGTAACTAGATGAAAAGTAGTTCACATTTACTGGTGTTTTAGCAAGCTGAAAGAACAGAAAACATTCCAGCTGTATCTCCTTGAAACCAAATTTGCAGCTGTCAGATTTGTGGATGATATGCTGGTAACAGCCTAGAGAGTGATACAAGCAGCTTAAGTCAAGAGGAGGATTCTCAAGTAGTGAAGATGTTCACAGAGCCATATGAATGAGAGGATTTATATAACTCAGCACAGCACATAGTATTTGTCAAGTGGCAGTGTGGATCAAGAAAAGATTTACTTCCACCCAGTGCTGTAATTTATCAGTGGTACCCACTAATCACTGACCAATCCCAGTGACTTTTAGTGGCATTAATATATACCAATGCCAACACCTTAATAAAAAAAAAACAGTTGTCTTCCATTGGCTGGGCACTAGTGTCACTCTTCTTTTAGTTGTACCCGGCACAGTTCAGTACCAACTTGGATGGCCAGCACCACTTTCTAAAATATAGTGCATGTGAAAATAAAATTCTGTTCCATTCGTTAGGGTCTGCCTTATTGTAAAAATTAAATACTGTGCAGAGAGAGTTTCGGGATAGTGAGATGTGGAAGAGATGGGAACCTCTAGAGTAGGAAATGTAATGGCTGTCAGAGGCGTTTAATTTTACGTAATTCAAAATCCCATTCAGAAGATTATACCAAGTCAGTTGGTGATAAATTAAGAAGTAAGGACTTTATCAGTGTTAGAGAATTTATAGAGATTACATGCAGGAAGTTTAGAATACTAGATGGCTATCCTTCAGACTGAAGCTGGTTGAGTATTTTATTCACTGTGAAGAAAAATTCAGGATGCTACATATTTGACCAAATTTGATCTTAAGATCAGTGTCCCTAGTAACACAACTTTGCATGATTAGTTTATTAGCTAATAGATATTTCCTACACAAAAATTAGATTTTCAGAAAATCTCCATAAGAAATCAAATTTTGTTGTGCATCCTCACATTTCTAAATGACATGATCCTTGAATTAGTCATACAGCAAGCACTCTGCTTTCTACAGCACGTTAGCATCTGAGCTCAGGCTAAGGTATTATATAAAACAAATGCCCCAATGATCCTGAGTAAAGTATTATCTGAATGTATGATTTAGTAAGAGAAAATCTGGAGTTCTAATACAAGCTCTGGTACTGACTTCTGTAAATTCTGACAAGTCACTTAATCTCTTTGTTTCAGTTTACCCAGACATAAAATGAGGATGATATTTCTTCAAGGTGCCCCTGCAATTTTCTATTTGTGAGATAAATGCATCCTAGGCTTGAGCTCAAAATCATCTAGAGAACAGTGTATGCTGTGGCCATTTATGCTACCTTTCCCCTCAAACAAAGTCCCCTTGGTATAAAATGGTCCTCAACTGCTCTTCAGTTCTTTTTGACCACTAAATATGCAGCTTGCTCAGTATCATCAGCGCTGTCTTTATTTTTTCACATTGCACACAGTGAGACTGATATTTGTCTCACGTACAGCAATTTTCCCCTAATTTAATCCACTGACTTCAGTGAAGTTACAGTTGATTTATACTGGCATAAGTGAAAACAAGATCAGGATCAGCTTCTTGTGTCTCCAAGCAATGTCTGGAACAATCTTGCCCAGTGAGATGCTTATATTTTAGTAGACATTCGTTGTAGGGTGACCAGATGTCCCGATATTATTGAGACCATCCCAATACTAGGAGTTTTGTCTTATATATGCAACTATACCTCCCACACCCCAGCCACCACCTGAAATAAAGGTGTCCCAATTTTTCACACTTGCTATCTGGTCACCCTAGATCTTTGTAACCTGTGGCTTAATGATGTTACAAACTCCTTTCCCCCCCTCCCCGTTAAGAATTGCAGAAAATATAGTCTGTAGTCCAGTAGTTAGATACTCTTGATCAGAGCTTTTTCCTCATGCAGGATCCCATAAAATAAATGGTGTTCCACAGAAAACCACTTGGACCTTTCTATTCATGATTGCTTATTGCTATTAGACTACATTCAGTACCATTGCATAACCGGGTGGGAAATAATAGTTAGCTTTAACAGAACATTAGCCATTTTAATTTCAGAACAGAAGGATTATTTAAATGTTAGGCATACCACTACTCATGGTGCAGCCATATTTCCAGAGCTCCCTTCCTTAAAGTCAGCTAGTTCTAGGCACAGGGAAGACCAGTATTATCCATTCCCTTCTTTAGAGACTCATGGGATACTCTCATACCTTCACCTCCATCTCAGCCTAGGAAATCAGAGGATCCCTTGCTACCCCAATGACCAGCCTCAGGAATGATCTCTCTGTCCAGTGAGAATGGAGACTGAAAAATCTCCCACAACTGAAGGTGTGTTTGCTTTTTTTAACTTAATCTAATCTTAATTCTAAGAAAAAATACCTTCGTAATATAGTAAAATGAGACACGTTGTATAGTGTTAGATGAAAATTGAAATTCATCGTGCAGTAAAACAGAGCGAAATATGTGTGAAAGAGGAAAAGTCCTTTGAATATAATTTCTCTAGAAAAATATCCTTTATTTTCAGTAGCTGACTTTATTTCAAAATAAAGGTTTGTTTCACAGGATTGAAGAGTAAGTTGGCTATGATTCTATACTGATTAAAGCTCTGCATCCCTAACTGCTGGGCACCAAACTGTCTAGCCCCTAATTTACTAAATAATTGCAGTGAACATTTAATTAATCATACAGTTTGTATAATTAATATTACCAATACATATTTAAAAAAGGAAAATACTAAAAACATTTAGTATATTGCAACTTCTGTTTTATAGTAAGACCAATAACGTGTAAATCCGACTTGACTGCATCTCTTGTTTTATGCAGTTTGCTTACTGCATTTCTGATATGTACTACATATCTCAAATCTTCAGTCACTCTGTTCTTCCTCTCCTTGACAATAGTTTGTTGAATTCAGACCAAGATTTTAGGTGCCATGATGCCAAGTAACATTCAAAAACCTGAATTAGGTGCCCGGGCTCCCTGTACAATACATGAGGAAATGTAGGTGCCTAAAAATGGATTTACAGAAGCCAGCATGCTCAGTGGGGAACTGCTGAGGATAGCCAGGAGGAAATGCTGTGGATGGGGGTGTGACCTAAGCCCCACCCCTCAAAAGGTGCCTCTTCCACTTGGGATTCACAGCCATGAATCTTCTCTTGCAGTCAAGTGAGGTCAGGCCTTTTGCAAGAAAAATAGAGAGGGGGTGTGAGATGGTGCTCTTATACCCAGTAGCCCAGTGGTTGGAGCACCCACCTGGGATGTGGGATGTTCAAATTCCCCTTCTGCCTGATGTGGAGCAGGAACTTGAACCAGATCTCTCACCTTCCAAAAAAAAAAAAACCCTTCAAAAACAGACTTCAAAGACAAACTGCAGAGCTACAATTCATTTGGGACTGGGAGTGGCTGACTCGCTACAAAAGCAATTTTCCCTCTGTTGGTATTGACACCTTCTCATCAATTATTGGGAGTGGACCACATCCACCCTGACTGAATTGGCCTTGTCAACACAGGTTCTCCACTTGTAAGGGAACTCCCTTCTCTTCATGTGTCAGTATATTTATTCCTGTATCTGTAATTTTCACTCCATGCATCTGAAGTGTTTTTTTAACCTACAAAATCTTATGCCCAAATAAATTTGTTAGTCTTTAAGGTGCCACTGGACTCCTCATTGTTTTTGTGGATACAGACTACATGACTACCCCTCTGACACTTGTCACCTTCCAAGGGAGGCTCTAACCATTCTAGGGTGGCTTCTGAGTACATCTACTGGACCAGGCTATATAGCTGAGGGAATACCTAGCATGTGAATCCCACCAGTGCTTAGGTGTGAGTTAGGCTCAAGCTGTTCAGTAATGCCAGAACTGAGGCAGCTGTGCGCGTGCCTACTGGCAGAGATTTAGACATGTCAGTGATTTGGGAGCTGACAAGGTTAGTCAGCAACTGAGTGGTGGGTTTTGAGGATATACATTTTGGACTTGCCACCTAAAATGGCAGTTAAATACCTAAGTCTCCCTTGTGAATCCCATCACTAGCATCCACTAAAGGAGCAAAATCTGGATTTTATAGATTTTATAGATTTTTTTTTTTAATGTTGTCGTGTGGACATGTTTCTCTTGGATAGATTGGTCTCCTGAATTCTTACTGGAGCCTGATGCAAAATGCATTTTCAGTTAATTTGGTTTATTTGCTACATTTCTGATGTAATATAAAACTCTGTTTCAATTAATGTTTTCCACCCATGGATAACGACACTCAGTGTAAATACAAAATGCAGAAAAGTAGTAATCACTGGTAAGTTAATTGATGCCTGTAAAATCAGGTAATTATTTAATCAAAACCCTTACTAACTTTAATGTGAGACAGTTGTAAAACCAAGTCCTAAAAACACATAAGGACCTGACAGTCCAGTGCTTGTTGAGGTGTCATTGGGAGTTGAGGATGCTCAGGACCTCACAGGGTATGGCCATATATTTGTAACACGTATATTTCAGTAAACGGTAGACCAAATAATGAATCCTCTTTTGTAAGTGAGATAGTGATTGACGTGGGGTTGGTGCAGTATCAGGTTAGATTTCTCATGAAATAAGGACTAATCTTATTGCCATTTTCAGTTTCTTGAAGACAATTGTCTTATAATTATCATACTTCCATAAATATTATCTTAAATAATTAGGTATTATATCATTTTCTTCATACAATCCATCTTCTAGGAAAGACCAGTGAATTTATAGTCATCAAAATACTCTTAAAAATAACACACATTTTCTAAGCTAAATTCAAACACATTCATCAGGAAATAGTGACGTCAATATAGCATTGTTTATCAACCATGTGTGAAGCATTTCTGCTGAGCTCTTTATTAACCCAGCTTCACTTGAGCTCTTTAACCCAGTGCCTAGTTCGGTGGTAACTTCTACCCATAGATATTGTGACGTTGTGCAGTCTATATGGTTTTATAAAAACTTGATAATAAGTCAATATAATGTAACTGAGATAGTTTTAGAGAAAATATGGTAATAAGTGAATGTAACGTAACTGGGATATGCTTCATGCAAAAGGTCTCTTGTAAGGTATCATTACAAAGTTTATAATCTACTGAGTATGATCATCTGATTTGTATAAATGTACCACTCTTGTATCTAAAACTAGAAATATAAAATGTAACTCTGAGGGCCTATTGTAATTGTGTAAAGTGTGGACCATTAATGATGGTTTGGAATCTTGATGACTCTCATTGTCTGCAGATGGCTGTATTTACCTGTGAGTCTTCCTGTATATGTGTGTGCTGGCAAGTGAGTAATGAAGTCTTGCAGTGACATGTGATCATGTCACCTGAACTGGAATCCATCTTTAACCTGGTGCTTTTCCAGTGAGGTGGGGGTGGAAACCCAGAGAGACAAAGAGTTCCCGCCTTATGCAAAAGATATATAAAGGGGGGAAGAGAACAGAGAGGGAGAGGAGCCATCATGAAGAATCCCCTAGCTACCACCTGAGCTGCAACAAGAGCTGTACCAGGGGAAAGAATTGTGCCCAGGCCTGGAAGAAGTCCAGTCTGAGAAAAAACTTACTGAAGCATCTCTGAGGGTGAGATTATCTGTATTCAGTTTGATTAGGCATAGATTTGCACATTTTATTTTATTTTGCTTGGTGACTTACTTTGTTCTGTCTGTTACTACTTTGAACCACTTAAATCCTACTGTCTGTATTTAATAAAATCACTTTCTATTTAGTAATTCACTCAGAGTATGTATTAATACCTGGGAGAGCAAACAACTGTGCATATCTCTCTATCAGTGTTATAGAGGTCGAACAGTTTATGAGTTTGCCCTGCATAAGCTTTATGCAGGATAAAACGGATTTATCTGGGTTTAGACCCCATTGGGAGTTGGGCATCTGAGTGCTAAAGACAAGCACACTACTGTGAGCTTTCTTCAGGTAAACCTGCAGCTTTGGGGCAAGTGATTCAGACCCTGGCTCTGTGTTAGAGCCAGACAGGAGTGGCTGGCTCAGCAAGACAGGGTGCTGGAGTCCTGAGCTGGCAGGGAAAACAGGAGCAGGGGTAGTCTTTGCACATCTGTTGGCAGCTCCCAAGGGGGTTTCTGTGATCCAACCCGTCACAGATACGACTACACTAATACTTACTGATGTCCTTATCAGACTAAAAATATTTCATTTTTACAGAGGGCTTATTTTTTAAAGACAGCAGACATGGCCACAAGTGTGTTCAGAAAATTTAGGAATGGAAAGATTTGACTGTTCCATAGACATTTGAGACACAATAATAGCTATTTTAATGTTAATACTATACAACACCAATTGACCAAAACTCCTCATTAGTTTAGTTATATCCCCCAGTGTTTTGCTGTGCCATCCTTCTGAGCCTTGGCTACAGAGCTGACTGGCAGGCATGATCTTCTTTTCTGAGCTTTAGGCTTGAGGGAATTAGGACCTGATCCAAACGCCAGTTAAATCAATGGAGAGACACCCATTGCCTTTAGGAGACTTTGGAGAGCAGTCTCTGTACAAAGCTGCCCAGATTACCTAAGGCCATCCAGCATGTCTGAGCTTGGAGGTACTCTTCTTGTAGAATTGCTTGGTCTTGAATAAGCCTTCTCACAAAATCTAAAACTAAGTGAACATTCCCAGTAGTGTTTTTAAAGTCTGTGCTTGCAAGGTTGTGGGAACCTTGACTTCCTCTTTGAGTATTGTGCCGATGGGTGCTCCACTGCAGGTGTACGTGCGCTTCTTGAGCCCTGGGTTGGAGATTTTCCATTAGCAGTATCTGTTCAGTCCATGCATGAGCTCTACATAAACTCATGCCATATACCAAGGATATATGGGACTGCCAGGCTCGATCACTTCCACCTGAGATGGAGCTCTAGTGTGGCTGCCTTGTGAGTGACTCAGCAAGTTTTGCAGTTGATCTGTAGTTACTTTAGTGTTTCTAACTAGTGTTCATTGTTGTTGGTATAGAATTAGACATTTATGAGAAATTTGGATTTTTTTTTTCTTCTCCTCTCCCTCTCCCCCTTCTTTTCTAGGGAGCTTATTTGGTCTGGCTGGGCATGCCTGGCTCGCCAAGTTTCAAACACTGACTCTCTGTTGGAAGGCAATCCCGGTCAGCAATGGCCACTGTGTGTCTCTGTTGCTTGCAAAAGTCCCATATCTCTTAAGAGTGTAACTTTTGCCTGGCTCTCAAATCTAGAGCACAGAAGAATCAGGAGACTAAATTGAAGCTTCTGATATTGGAGGGCTCCCTTCAACCCTCTTCTGAGTCAGGTCAGACTCAGAGATCTGATAGGATCATAAGACACTTTGTTACGGTTGCAGGCTATATTGGTTGTAGCAGATCCCAAGGGTAAATTATTTCACCCATACAGTAAATTCTTTACAGTATTTGCTTTGGGCTATTTTTTGTTGTTTAGAATGTGTACTTTAACTTTTTTGGCTGTAAATTCTTAAAACGTTTAACATTTCCCCCCTTTTTGCTACAACCTCCTGCTCTCTTTTTTAAGCATTCCATAAAATTTGGTAGCAAGAGAAGACAAAAGCAAATTTACAAGTGTCCAGGGAGCAAATATAATTATAGATATTAAAATAAATAGGGGTGTGTGTATAATATATATAATGTTGTATTCAATAATTGCAATGTAAAATAATTTGAGTAAATACTGAAATAAGTTAATATTTCAGTAAGACATTTTTGACATCCATTCTAAGAAAAATATAAAATAAAAGATAAGATAAGATTCCACCAGTAAACCAAAACCTCAACTCCGTAACAAACCCAAGAATGCCTTTGATAAGATTAGTCAATCTGTGCAACTAGTAAAGTAGAGCATAGATATGTCCAAACATATGCTTTAATCCTGCATTGAACTCCACCTAGGCAATTGCCTGAGTCCCAGTTCAGTGCACAGGCACATGAGACCTGGGTTGTCTTTCCACTTCTGCCACAGACAAGCTGTGGCACCTTGGGTAAGTCACTTCACCTTCCTGTGCTTCTATTTCCATTCCCATGCTTTGTCTGTCTAATCTGTTTAGGTTGTAAACTCCTTTGGGACAAGGATATTATACAGGTATACAGTGCCTAGAAGAAGGAGGTAGTGATCTTCTGATGCTACTGAAGTACAAATATTTAAAAAAATAATAAATCTATAATTAAAAGACTGCAGCTAGAATGTACTTATTAAATATCTGCATAACTCTCAAGCATAAACAATTTCCAGTTCTTTTCAAACAGTGCCAGCAAGAGCCACTTTTCATGAGATTTGTTCTCGGCAGTTTTATTTAGTGACTCTGATCAGTGTTTTCTTTTTAGGCAGAGATGGAAGCATTTTAGAATCCATCTTAGAAATTGCATTGTAGGTTTGAGCTGTGAAAGGGAAGGAGAGACATGGTAGACAGAGAAGTGAGAAAAGGAGCAGGAGGAATAGGAGGGGAACAGCAGACACAGGAGAAGAGGTGTAAAAGGCAGCATAGAGAATTGGGAGGACTCCCACTTATTCCTTGAATGGGTACTGTACTTTTCAAGTAATTACAGGGAAGCTACTGTTTTCATAAACACTGTAACTACAATGTATTCAACACCATAGTTTCTAAAAATGCATGAAGTTACTGAACATTGGGAGGAAGTACAAGTAACTTAGAGCTGTAGTCAGTAAACCTTCTGGTTATAGTGTTCTCACAACAAATTTTTTGGTGGCCGCACTGACAAAAATTCCTAAAATTCTTAATTAACTTTAGGAAAAATAAATAAATATGCACAGATCCATGTCCAAATCATTGCTATTTATTTATGTAGAGTTTTTTTGCAGACACAAAAATATTCCCGTGAAAAGTGATATTTGCATGTTTGTTAACATTAATCAGTTTTCACAGGACACTTACTAGCTAGCTGGAAGGCTGTGAAAAGTGATTTAGGTTTGTTAATATCATTAAAGTGATTGTTAATCACTTTTCTCAGCAAGCTCCAGGACAAATTAAGTTCTGGAGGGGGGGGCTGGTTGGAGGGGGAGGCAGCGGGGGCCATGGTGGGATGGATGCAGGCCATGGGAGGCAACAACGGGCTAGGGAAGATGGAGGGAGGGATGCAGGGCCAGGAAAGCAATGGAGTCCAGGGGAGATGAGGGTCAGTGGTGAGCTCCCCAGCGGCGTGGCTGGAGACAAGGGTTGGTTGGCACCCACTGCTGTGTAGCTGGGGGTTAGTGCCCATGGCTAGAGCTGGGGGCAGGAGCTGCATGTCCAGGGTGGGGATCACTACCCAGAGCTGGGCGTGGAAGCTGCATGGCTGGGAACTAGAGGCCATGGCCCAGGCCTGGAGCTGGGGGTTGGAGCCCAGGGTTGTGTGGCTGGAGCCAGGGGTCAGTGTCTGCCTGCCTCCACTAGGTGGAAACCAATGGTTGTTGCTGTGTGCCCAGGGCTGGGGGCCTGCTGCCACATGCTGAGGATTGGTGCCTGCTGCTAGGGTTTGGGGTTGGCACCAGGGGTCAGCAGCCAGTGCTGGGGGTGTGCTGCTGGAGATCGGTGCCCTGGGTAGGGTTGCCAACCCTCCAGGATTGTCCTGGAGTCTCCAGGAATTAAAGATTCATCTTTAATTAAAAATGTCATGTGATGAAACCTCCAGGGATTCATCCATCCAAAGTTAGTAACCCTAGCACAGGGCCAGTGGCTGCTGTCGGGGTTGGGGCACAGGGCTGGGGTCAGCGCCACGCAACCAGAGCCAGGGATTGGAGCCTGCCGCCACATTGCCAGGAGTTGGAGTCTGAACTGAAACCCCATGGCCGGAGCTGGGAGTCAGCACCTGAAAACCTGCAACCAGAGCGGGGTGATGGCTCCTGTCATAACTATAAAGGGAAGGGTAACAGCCCTCCTGTGTACAATACTATAAAATGCCTCCTGGCCAGAGACTCCAAAATCCTTTTACCTGTAAAGGGTTAAGAAGCTCAGGTAACCTGGCTGACACCTGACCCAAAGGACCAATAAGGGAACAAGATACTTTCAAATCTTGGGGGGAAGGCTTTTGTTTGTGCTCTTTGTTTTTGGGGAGAGTTCGCTCTTTGGACTAAGAGGGACCAGACATCAATCCAGGCTCTCCAAATCTTTCTGAACAAGTCTCTCATATTTCAAACTTGTAAGTACAGCCAGGCAAGGCGTGTTAGTTTTATCTTTGTTTTCTCAACTTGTAAATGTACCTTTTGCTAGGGTGTTTACCTCTGTTTGCTGTAACTTTGAACCTAAGGCTAGAGGGGGGGGGTCCTGTGGGCTCTTTAAGTTTGATTACCCTGTAAAGTTACTTTCCATCCTGATTTACAGAGATGATTTTTACCTTTTTCTTTAATTAAAAGCCTTCTTTTTAAGAACCTGATTGATTTTTCCTTGTTTTTAGATCCAAGGGGGTTGGATCTTGATCCACCAGGAGTTGGTGGGAGAACGGAGGGGGGATGGTAAATTTCTCCTTGTTTTAAGATCCAAGAGTGAAGAGTCTCTCAAGGCTACCCAGGGAAGGGAATTAGCACATTGGGAGTGGTGGCAGCGGACCAGATCTATGCTGGTAGTTAAGCTTAGAAGTTTTCATGCAGGCCCCCACATCTGTACCCTAAAGTTCAGAGTGGGGAAGGAGCCTTGACAGCTCCTGAAGCCCCATGGCTCCCTAAGTTCTGCCACTGGACTCCACTTCCCAACTACCCCAGAGCTGAAGCCTGAGCCCCACTACCCACCCCACTTGTGATAAATGAAGTGTGGGAGGGTTGCTCCCTTTTATGGACACCCAGCCAGCCAGTTAGCTATAAAATCCCTCTTAGTAGCTGTTCTCTACTTGCTTTACCTGTAAAGGGTTAAAAAGTGCACAGGTAAAAGGAAAGGAGTGGGCATCTGACCAAAAGAGCCAAAGGTAGGGCTAGAACTTTTTCAAATTGGGAAAAACTTCCCTTTGTCTGTTCTGTTGTTCTCCGGACAGAGCAGAGACAGGGCTGGGACTATGCTGTAAATAGCTTTTTGTCAGATATGGAAATCATCAGCTCATACCTCAAATCTACTCATAAATCAGAAAATGTCTAGAAAGCTGCAATTCGGTTTATTTCTGTTTATTTCTTATTGGCTTGTGGACTTCTCTGTGCTAAACCCAAATTCTTTTTTGTTTTGCTTGTAACCTTTAAGCTGGACCTCAAGAAGGATATTCTTGATGTTTAATTTTTATAAGTGATTTTTTTAAATCTAGCAAAAGCCTACGTTCCAGATGTATTTTCTTTCTTTTTGTTTTTAATAAAAATTACCTTTTTTTAAGAACAGGATTGGATTTTTGGTGTCCTAAGAGGTTTGCACATATATTGATTAATTAGCTCGGGGCAACAGCTAATTCCCATTGTTTTCTATTTCAGCTCTTCCCTGGGAGGAGAAAGGGGAGGGTGAAAGGGCTTGAGGGTACCCCACAGGAAGGAATTCCCAAGTGCGCCTTCCTGGGTTCCAAGGTTTTTGCATTTGGGTGGTGGCAGCATTTATCCATCCAAGGTCAGAGAGAAGCTGTAACCTTGGGAGTTAATACAAGCCTGGAGTGGCCAGTATTAATTTTTAGAATACTTGTGGGCCCCCACCTTCTGCTCTCGAAGTGCCAGAATGGGAAATCAGCCTTGACACCACACCACCCCCATCGGTAGAGAACTCACAATGCTCCTGCGGTGTTCTGCCCCACTTGTCTCCAGGGGCAGTGCAGGGCTGTGCATCCAGGAGCAACCAGGAGGCAGGGGGAGGGACTGATGCTTTTGCCCCTCCCCATTACCATCCAGGAAGCTGTTGTGGCTGAACGAAAACCCCCAGTGGCTGCATGTGGCCAGTTGGCAGCATTTGAGAAACGCTGTATGTAGTAAGTATGTGTATCAGTGAGTGTATCATTCCTTCAAAGGAATTACAGAATAATGCCAATATTTGTAGTTAATGTGCCTGGATTCTAAAAATATACATATATTAAATATGGGCCTAAATTGGGGCAGTACTGAGTAATTCAGTAATGTAGTTAATTGTCTTGTTATATGAATTAGTGGTAATAATAGGTATAAAAAATATCAACACAATTTAATTACTATATTTTGAAGCTTATCCTAATTTTAAATGAACTTGCCTTACAAAACAGCTTTAGCAATTGTATGGAATGATAATGCTTGTAATGAGCATTTTGTAAATAAATAGAGAGAAGCATTTGAGATTGCATCCAGGTGGACAAAAGCCCAATGTCAGTATTTTAGACTTTCTGGCAGCAGCAGAGGGAACCCTTCTTTCATAAAGCACATGTTAGTTATTTACTAATAGGTGGTCATATAATTTGCATGTGCTAAACAGATGCATTCTAATTTATCATATTTCTAAGAATGGATGTTTAAATTTTATTATGCTTTTTATCCTTCTTTATCACATATCTTTAACACAAAGGTTTTTAGGGCCCAGCTCACGGTTTCTTGGCAAAGAGGGTATAAAATGTTACAATGTCCAGGTGGTAACATTTTGCACCCACTTTGTACTAGCTTGAAAGGCAACAATTAATTGGGCATGGTGGCTAAAATGGGAAAAAAATGTTTTAAGTGTAGATTCTATTGTATATCCAGCTTGAAATGCTCCATTTTGAAAAATAACGTGTATGTATGTATGTAAGTAAAAAGAAAAGCAAAGTTGGCTATATTACTAATTCATATATCTACAGCCAGAATGTTCTTTAACATCATAGCTGTTTTATAGCTGAGATGGTGTCTATAGCTGGAGATTGAACTGAAAAGTTTGGGTGTAATTTTCCCGTGTGGAGAGCCAGCTCAAAGCTAATACACCACATAAGTTCCACTTAAGCCATCCATAGTGCTCAGGTGGGACTTATGTGCACACGCTTTGTGCAGGCCCTCTGCATAAAGTTAAATTTCACCCAAACAAAAAGTTCTTGCTATGTCAGTTCAGCACAGCACTTCATCACTTGTGTAACTTTAATAACATGGGTACATCCATGGAAATTAATGTGATTCTTCATGTGCTGAAAGTTACACACATGCTTAAGTGCTTTTTTGGATCAGTGCCTAAAATATTGTCACTGGACAATTTGCTGATTTTTATTTCAGAGAAAAGCTGGTACATAGATACTGTATTTTAACACATGGGAATCTCAAATGCACTCTCATTTTTCAAGGTCAGAATTGATTTAATTGATAGGTCACATTATCCAAAAAAAGCTTTATAGTTCTATTATTCTCCTTTAAATTGCAAAATATGTTTTCAGTAGAGCTGTTGGCATCTCTTATTAGTATTTTCTTCTGCATAGTCCTTATGTGAATTAAGATGAATTAGAACAGAGTTTTATGTAGACGTCATGCTTTGGCTCACAAAAAATGGCAATTACTGTAAGTTTTATCATTCTCCTCAGCTCTGTATGAAGTGCTATAATATATTTGTGACACTATAGAAGACTGAAATAGACATAAAAATTTATGCAGCATGAACTCTGGCATAAGAAGTCTTTCTCAACCATGTCACAACCTTGTAACCTCTAGGTTATAATTGTATATTGGTCTCCATTTAAACTAGATGTAGGTTGTTTCCTCAATTTGATGATCCAGAGGAAAGTTGATTTCCCGAAATAAATTCATTTTTGTATGTGGTTGCATTGTTGCTTAGGTGACTCAGAGAACTGTCTTACAGACATTTTCTAGTTCCTTCCTTCCTTCTTGACTTCCTAACATCTCCCCTCTTTCTTCAACCTCACTCTTTAATGTCTTCCTGTACCCTATTCAGTGTTCTTGCAGCCTCCTTCCTTGACCCATAACATCCCCAAATATCTGTTATATACTCCGATAGTGTCTGCATATCTCTGTATTCCCTGAACCAGGGCCGGCTCTAGGATTTTTGCCGCCCAAAGCAAAAACAATTTTGGCCACCCCCCCCCCGCGTTCTTTAATTACCCCACCCCTGGCCCCGCCTCAACTCCGCCCCTTCCCCAAATCCCCAGCCCTGCCTCCTCCCCCCAGGCTCTCAAGTCTGGGAGGGAGGGGGAGCAGTGGTGCGCGAAACAGCCATTTCGCACGCCGCGGCCACTCGGGATCTCCCCCTCCCTCCCAGGTTTGAGAGCCTGGGAGGGAGGGGGAGACTCCGAGAGGCCGTGGCACGGGCACCGCTTCTCCCTCTCTCTCCCAGGCTCTCAAGCCTGGGACGGAGGGGGAGCAGCAGCGCGCGACACGGCCGCTCGGGATCTCCCCCTCCCTCCCAGTCTCTCAAGCCTGGGACAGAGGGGGAGCAGCGGCATGCGAAATGGCCGCTCGGGATCTCCCCCTCCCTCTCAGGTTTGAGAGCCTGGGAGGGAGGGCGAGTAGCGGCGCGCGAATCAGCTGTTTTGCGCGCCATGGCAGCAGCAGCGGAGGTGAGCTAGGGCGGCCGGGGCACATTTTTAGGGGCGGCATTCTGGCGCCAGCCATGCCGCCCCTAAAAATGTGCCGCCCCAAGCACCAGCTTGTTTTGCTGGTGCCTAGAGCCGGCCCTGCCCTGAACTATTCTTCCTCCTTCAGAAAATATGCTCTTTGTATCATAATTGTTGATAATCAATAATCAGTTATCAATAAAAAGCAACAGAGGGTCCTGTGACACCTTTAAGACTAACAGAAGTATTGGAGCATAAGCTTTGTCTGACGAAGTGGGCATTCACCCATGAAAGCTTATGCTTCAATACTTCTGTTAGTCTTAAAGGTGCCACAGGACTCGCTGTTGCTTTTTACAGATTCAGACTAACATGGCTACCCCTCTGACAGTTATCAATAATTTTTCAGTAATCAATAACCAATTAATAATCAATAGGAATTTTAATTGTGATTATACATTCAAAGAGTAACTGTCCCTTGTTCAGATTTGCTTAACAACAACTGATCTTGGATAAGTCAGCCAAAACCAAAGCCTGAGCTACACAGTCCTGGGTGGGGGAGCCAAAGCCGAAGCACAGCCCCAGACAGGGGGAGCCTGTAACCTGAGCCCTGACACCAAGGGCTGAAGCCCTAGGGCTTCAGTTTAGGCCCTGGGCAGTGGGGCTTGCGCTTCAACCCCGGGCCCCAGCAAGTCTGCCAGCCTTGTTGTCCCCATTAAAATGGGGTTGCGACCCACTTTGGAGGTCCTAACCCACAGTATGAGAACCGCTGCTCTATTCTAATGAGTGCCCGCAGTCTCTTTGAATCTATTGTTAATTCATGCATGTTTTTCTTCTGTTGATTATTTAATTCTCTTAACTTTCTATAGTTCTTGGCTCTTACTTAATGCTGTGACTTGTCCTATTACAGCATGAACCAACTATCTTCTGTTCCTTCCTGCACTTAGTCTGATTCACGGGGTGCTCTGTTTTGCATAATTAGTTGATTCTGGGCTTCCCGAAGCTTCTGTATTCTTCCTCCTATTCCTTCTCCTTACTGCATATATCTGACCTTTTTTCCACTTTTCTCTTATCATTTGTAAACTATGAACATTTAAGCTACTGGAATTATTGAGCTTTGATTTAAACTCCGTGTCGTACTTCTTCTGTCTTGATTGTTTCATTTCCTTAATCTTATGATCAAAAGCCTTACATGCCAAACACTGAACTGCCTTCCGTTTAATGGTCTCTTCAACCTTTTTTATTTCCTCTGAAACAAACAATGAGCACACATGACTCAACAGGTCAGGTTCTTGGACTGCAGCCAGCAAAACTGAACCCCCTCCATGTTTAACTTTTTTTTTTTTTTTTTACAATCAATTCAGGAGCTCCTTTATTATAACTACTAACATTATTACATGGCATTTGATTGCTTTACTTGTTAGCTGTGGGGTTTCACTTTCTGTTTTCATATTAATATAGCTTTATCCCTTTCATTTTATTTTTTTAAATTTCTGATTATTCTGGTATTATTCTTTACAGTATCTCTCCAAAGTAGCATTTTGTTTAATTTATTCTGTTCTGATCCGCATATGTCTAGATAGATAAAAAGGATCAGAAAAGCCTGCCCTACAGGGTGTTCTGTAACCTGCTCTGCACCTGAATTTCCCAGTCTTACTCCAGTCCTCTACATTGTTTGGTACTACTTCTGGCCAGTAGATCATGACTCCACCCTACCAGTGCAGTCAATAACCATCTACTGAGATCCCTGTTCGGGTGCCATTTGTTGATAACCAAAGATAATTTGTAAGTAATCAATACCCAATTAATAGTGAATACTTCAGAGGAATTTTAATTGTGATTATATGTTCAGTGATGAAAATTCCCTCAAGTTCACATTAGTTTAATAACAGACCTTGGATAAGTCAACTTTGATTGGATTTATGAATCAAACAGTTAGTAAGAGAGAGGCATGCAATTACCAACAGCTATGTACTTCCCTGTAGTTGGACAGTCTGCATCCAGTCTGTTGATAGTTTTACTATTCTTATGATTTGGAGGCAATTATACCCTTGTTACCTTTATTTTAAGTTTTCAATGCCTTCTTCATCATTCAGGTCCTATTTATCTAGCTATTTATTTATTTCCTCTTTCTGGTACATATTTTTTTCCTTATCTTAAGTTATTGCCAAGGCTCCCTATTTCACTACAACTTTCCAACTCTCTCAACACCTGGTAGTTAGTTTTTGTTTATGCCCTTTCTTGGATAGTTTCATCCATTTTACAGTAAGTCCAATGTTAAAAATATATTTTAAAAACAGCTGTCAAAATAAAGTCAGTGTTTCTCGACAGTCATTTTCCATTCTTTGTTAGACATTTTTATCTTAACTGGAAAGCATCAGGGGAGTCTTGCTCCCAGGCAAGCCTTAAAATCTTTCCTGGCTTATCTTAGATGTTAACAGAATGGACTTAAGTTCATAGATTTTTAAGGCCAAAAAGGATCATTATGATCATCTTCTCTGACCTCCTGTAGAACACAGACCAAAGGGCCTCATCCCCTAATTCTGAAACAACAGCTTCTTTGAGATAGAGCATATCTTTTAGAAATAATTCTAATCTTCATTTAAAGTGATGAAGAATCCGTCACATTCCTAGGCAAATAAAATCATGAATGGTGTAGAGAAAGTAGATAAGGAAGTGTTGTTTACTACTTCCCATAACACAAGAATGAGGGGTCACCAAATGAAATTAATAGGCAGCAGGTTTAAAACAAATAAAAGGAAGTATTTCTTCACACAACGCACAGTCAACCTGTGGAACTCCATGCCAGAGGATATTGTGAAGGCCAAAACCATAACAGGGTTCAAAAAAGAACTAGATAAATTCATGGAGGATAGGTCCATCACTGGCTATTAGCCAGGATGGGCAGGAATAGTGTCCCTAGCCTCTGTTTGCCAGAAGCTGGGAATGAGCGACAGGAGATGGATCACTTGATGATTACCTGATCTGTTCATTCCCTCTGGGGCACTGGCCACTGTCGGAAGACAGGATACTGGGCTAGATGGATCTTTGGTCTGGCCCAGCAGGGCCATTCTTATGTTCTTATGTTATTAAATTGTCCTAATAGTTAATTACACTCTCTGTTAAAATTTGCACCTTCTTTGTATTCTGAATTTGTCTAGCTTCAGTTTCCAAATATTGGATCCCATTACGTTTTTTTCTGCTAGATTAAAGAGGCTCTACTATCAGAAATTGATTTCCCTTGAAGATACTTATAGACCATGATTAAGTAACCTCTTGACCTGGGATAAACTAAATAGACTAAACTTCTTAAATTAGTCACCATAAGGCATTTTTTCCAGTCCTCAAATCATTCTTGTAGTTCTTCTCTGAACTCTTTCCAATTTTTCAAAATCCTTTTTGAAATGTGGACACTGTATTCTTTCCAGCAGTGGTCTCACTAATGCTATGTACATAGGTAATACCTAAGACTAAGATTTAGTCACGGGTATTTTTAGTAAAAGTCATGGACAGGTCACAGGCCATAAATGACTTTTACTATATAAATACCCCTAACTAAAACATAACAGCACCTGGGGCCCGGGTGCTGCTGCTCTTGGGGACCCCAAGACACCGCTGCTTTGGGGGCCCGGGACCGATGGCTAGCCCCTGTACTGGCCACCAGGGCTGACTGACCCCAGCCACCCCTGCTCTGAGGCCTCAGGGAAGGCTGCTCAAGCACTCCACAAGGCAGCCTCTGGGGCCACTGCTCAGGCACTCCCCGGGGCCGGGCTCTCCCCAGGGCTGAGTGCCCTTGAGGCTGCTCCAGCAGCTGGTCCTGGCACCAGCTTTTCTGGCAGTGCTGGGATCAGCCACGCTGGCAATTGCAGCTGTGAAAGTCAAGGAGGTTGAGGAAAGTCACGGAATCCATAATTTCCGGGACCTTCATGACAGAATCACAGCCCTAAGTCTTAAGTATATTATGTCAACACAGTTAACTTTATCAGTAATGCCTGTGAGCTCATTATAAATAGTTTGACAAGACCTATTTTCTAGAAAACCATGTTGATTTACATTATTTATGCAACCATCCTTCAATTCTTTATTGATTGCATTCCTTATCAGCCTTTCCATAATTTTGCTTGGGATGGATATCAGGCTAACCAGTTTATAGTTGCCAGGGTCATCCCATTTTTGCTGTTGAAATATTGGCACACCATTAGCTTTTGTCTAGTCCTCTGGAGTTTCCCAACTTTTGCTACAAAAAATCAAAACTAATCATTCAGGGAGCTACTTTAAATTCTTTCAGTATTCTTGGGTGCAAGTTGTAGGGTCATGAACATTTTAGAAAAAGTTAACTTTAATAGTTACTGTTTACCATTATCTCTATTAGTGGTATAATAGAAAGTAATATATTGTTGCTGTAAGATAGGAACATTTCATAGTTTAGATGGATAAATTTGGCTTTGCCTCTTCAGTTTGGCTTCACTCGGTTGTTCTGTAAATGTTTTGACTTCTGTTGTGAAATATAATATAAAAGTTCACAACTCTGAATTTATGTATGAGTTTTCAGTGCCTTCCTCATCTTAATTTGATTTTTGATTTTTTGTCATTAGATTTATCCTTCCTGTTAAAAAGCAGGTGTAGAAAATGTAACATTGAATCCAAAACATCTTTTTTTTTTTTTTTTGGTGAGTTCCTTGGATGTATTCCTCTGCATTTTATCTGTAGTTGTAACATGTTTCAAAAATACTGTTAAGTTGTTGCTCCCTGGGCTTTGACACAACCTGGAAGAATGACCCTGGGCAGTTGTAGGCCTGTCTACACTGGGGGGGGGGGAGGAGGATCGATCTAAGTTACGCAACTTCAGCTATGTGAATAACATAGCTGAAGTCGACGTACTTAGATCGACTTACCATAGCGTCTTCACCGTGGTGAGTTGACTGCTTGCACTCCCCCATCGACTCTGCCTGCGCCTCTCACGGAGATGGAGTACAGGAGTCGACGGGAGAGCTCTCGGGGGTCAATTTATCGTGTCTAGACTAGAAGCGATAAATTGACCCTCGCTGGATCGATCACTGCCTGCCAATCCGGCAGGTAGTGTAAACATACCCATAGCAAGTTGTTGAAATGTCCTATGACTAGAGCATTTGATGAGGATTAATTATGCTGAGATTTTAATAGGTTGACAGTATTTTATTTAACTGGTGCATATATGCTTCTTGATGGCAGAGAAGGCAATTTACTCTCCACTGTGAGTATTTATTTGCTTGTTAATTGGCTTAGAGTAGTTCTGTACAAGAAACCATTAAATCATAGTTGAAAGGAAAGGATACGCATGGTGGGTGAGAGCATCTGTGTTACTAATTTCTAAGTAAATAAATTACACCTATTCAAACATTTCAAAGAGCAATTTAAAGCAACAATTATATTTTAGGTCAGTGACTTTTTATCAGTTCTGCATGGCTTAGATTCTGATTAGCAAAGCATTATTTCTTTAGACTAGTTTGTCTCTGTACACATACTTTTGATACTGATAGACTGAAAGTGAACTTTGCCCTCAGGAGAAAAAAATTATAGCTTTTGTTGGAGAAAGCTCACTTCAGCCTGGATCTGTCTAATGTTAAAGTATATAAGAGATCAGGTACAGTGATGTACATTTGACATAGGTAAGGGAAATTGTGTCCCCCTCCCCCTCCCCTCAAAGTCAATCTTAACAAAGCAAAATTCAAACCATCTGGACATTTTTAGTTTTCTTACTATACTTATATTGATACTGTCCACTGCTGGTGGTAATTAAATTTTTCCTTATTTTTTTCTTTTTTATTGTCAAATATATCTTAATAAGCATTGCTAAAGCCAGAGGATACAATCAGGCAGGCTTACATAAAAGAGACTTCAGAAACCATGGGCTGTAGCTTCCAGTACAATGATAAATGTTATCTGTATCATCGTCGGTAGGTCCTGTCATTTCCAAGGCTTTTAGTATTGGTTTTAACTTTGTGCACATATCTTGTCACAGCAAAAATGAAATCTCAAACTTGAGGGAATGCAACACCACTGAGTACCAATCTTTTCTCAATTTAGCCATAAGGCAGGGATTTTCTAAGGTACTTAAGAGAGTTAGGTTTCCAGCGTCCATTAAATATCAATAGGAGTTGGGCACCTAACTCGCTTATTTGACTTTAAAACTCTCACTCAAGATAATTAAGTGTTGGCAGCCTCCCACACGTGCACCTTCCTCTGGTATTGAAACTGACACTATGGTTAATGTATCTAAATGTCCACCTATTAATAAATTGCACTCAAGCCCTCTGCCTCATCAGCTAACTTTGTAACTTACAAATATCAAGCTTCTCCTGGTCAAATTGCAACAAAATTCTGATGCACCTACTACATACTGTAGTCACAATCCATTCCTATACTTAGACACTTAAATACCAGTGAAGCTATCATGAAAAAAGGGCAATGACTAGTGCTTCCACTGTAGTTAGTATGTAGCTACAATGCCAGTAAAATGCTCAGTGTCTCGCTCCAAAAGGGAGGAAATAATCTTGTCATTCAGTTTACTGTTGAACTTGTTATTAAAATGAAATCCTTCAAAATAGCCTTCTATCTGCTTGCTAAACAAAAATTTGAATCCAAGTCTGCCATTAATGCAATTGCATTTCTATACTACTAATACAACCCCCGCAAAACATATGTTCATATAATGTTAAACTTCTGATAGGAATCTGTATCTAGATCTGTATTGATCAGCATAAGTTGCAGTCTGGAGACATTCCTTAGATGTTTTTTTTTTTAAGAAATTGCAATGGATTTCACTTGCTCCTAAAATTCCAAACACTAAAACCAAAATTCAGAATGGATTCTAAGAAGATACTGAACAATAATGGACTAAAGAAACATTTCAACTTTTCAAATCTATCCCAAACGAGTAGGGATCAGAAGGCATTCTCATCTGCATGTTATGCAGTGGACTCTGTACAAAAAGTTGCTGGTCTCAGTCCATTTCGTAATGGAAAGTCCACATCAAAGACAATTTCAATTGCTGACCTCATTGACAATGTTAGCAGCACCATGGCCAAATACTAAATGAGCATGAAAACAACTCATTCGGGGCAAGTTCTAGGGCCTTTGTTATACTGGAGCTCAGACAAGATGAGCAAAGTGATCCCTTCATAGATTCTAAGAGCAGAACTTCACTTTCAGCAGTGAGTGCTTCCAGAACATTGTTCGGGCATACTGTCTGAGGTGCACGTAGGATGCCATTGTACCTGTTCAGTATGCCTGAGTTCCAGGACTGTTCAAGTATTTTTCAGTCACTAAGTTCATTTTAAAAGAGAAACAAATGTAGCCATGTCTTGCACACATTCAGAAGAATCAGTGAAAAATCCCTGAACCAACTCTCAAGTTTGGTACTTGAAGCCACAGAACAATAAAATAAATTTTAACTATTTGTGTGTCTGCAGAACACATCAAAAGATTTGTTAGTTACTATTGTAGGAGACGTAGATCTTTACATAGATCAGACATGTCCCTTGGCTTGTTTTATTTATTTATTTATTTATTTATTTATTTATTTATTTTAATTGTTCCCTAAGTAATGCAGTGTAGGCTACAGTTCCTCTCAAAACAAATGGCAGAAATAAGAATAGGCCAATATGGCAGCATGAGGGACTGTTCAAAGAGGAGTCTGTAGGGGGAGTGGGGAGCGTTTAAAAAAACAGGTTAGTGGAGAAGGGGGAAATAATCATAGAAGAATGGTAAGAGTCTGCTAAGGCTTTCAGGGCAAAATAAAATGGAAGAAAATAAACAAATTAGTTGATATTAGTCAAACAGGTACAGGAGAACATGGAGGACATGTATAAGGAAGTAAGAAAATGTAAGTCTATTACTAAATAAATGGAATAAAATTAATGTTGACTTAAACTTCGGGTATGCATCCGAAGAAGTGGGCTGTAGTCCACGAAAGCTTATGCTCTAATAAATTTGTTAGTCTCTAAGGTGCCACAAGTACTCCTGTTCTTTTTGCGGATACAGACTAACACGGCTGCTACTCTGAAACTACTCTTAAACTGTTGAGGTACTGGATTCTTTAAAAAAAAACAAACATATTGACCAAAGAGTAAGGAAGCCAAGACCCTATACAATTCTATGTTCATAAAGAGCAAATAGAGAAATGCTTGGGAAATTTGTATATACTCAAATCTGTTAGTGTGCTCCAGTATGCTGGAGATTAATAGACTATGGAAAGTAAGAAAATTAACTAAATGGGAGGAGGGGTGAGAGAGAGCCCCATTTGGTAAGGTGTATACAAAGCGTTTCCTCGTATTTTTCTGAAAATGAATATAGGGTTTTGCAAATGACAAACACACTCTATTATGAAAATATTTTTATTTAATGATGAATTTCTGCTGGGGGTAAAGGAAAAAGGTCCCCCCAGACCTCCACCCCAAATAATAATCAAACAAACAATCAAAACCTTCAAAACAACTCATTCACATTAACTTGTGCAAAGAATTTGTATATTTCCTAGAGGGGAAAAATTGTTAATTTGAAGTAATTTTAATCATTATACCTTATATCAAATTGTCTAGTGCTTTATGAGAAGCAAAATTTTGTAGCTAGGCAGAGCTCTAATCATAACACAGCCTCCCTAGGCTTGCATCCCAATTGTTATATATCATTAATTCACACTGGAACAACACTGTCATGCAATATGAATTTGAATGAAAAATTTTCTCCCATCATAATTTCACACTGTAATGCCAGCGAGATAGACTCATAATGGGCTCCCTACAGGCATGTATAGAAATCATTTTGTCATGGTAATCTCACCTTATAACAGCATAGCAAGCAGTTGGTCTCCATGGTCTTGCACTGAAACTGTCATGTCACTGTTAAAATTCTCTGTTCCCGGAGACAGAGATGGTACATCTTGAATATTGTGAAAAATAACTGCTGTCTTACCTATGCTCAGTAGTTCCCTAAAAGCAGATTACTTTGATATATATGAGTTAGTAATTCTGTTGCTTCTAAAGTAATTGATCCTGATTAGCCATTTCTCTTTATGTGTTTACACTTCTTGAAGTAATCACAATGAGCTAGAGCCACAAAGGGACTTACACACTGCAATGCTCTGGTTTGGAATGCCTAATGTTTAGGTGCCCTGCCACGCTATGGAATCCTCAACCCCAAGTTAGCTGCCTAAACCATTCACAGGGAGAGCTGGGCACCTAAGACTGGGATCCTAAGAAGACCTCAAGATGGGCAGGGAGCTGCCTAAGCCAGATAGTAGAAAATGCTAAGGAGACAGGTGAGGCCTAGATGTTTAATTCCAGCTCAGTGGGAGGCATCTTCCTCCACTTGGGAGTCACAGCCTTGAACCTGCCTCAGGGCCAATCCTTTTTTTTTTTAAATAAAAAAGAGGAGCCTCTCCCACCTCTACCCAATAGCCCAGTGATTAGAGTACTCACCTCACAGGTGGGAAAAGAGACTTGCAGACCCCACTCCAAATCAGGCAGAGTAGGGAATTGAATCTGGGTCACCTATTTTCTAACTGAATGCCCTAACCCCTGGGCTGCAGGAAATTAATGTAGTATTCATGGAAACTTAGCCATTAAGGGACTTTAGGCATCTACAGTATTAGGAGGAACTAGTGCAGGGGTTTTGAGGATACCAGTGGTGCTTAAATGTTGAATTTTGATCCCCAAAATGGCGGTTAGGCACTTAAGCAACCTTTGGTGGTTCTAGGCCAATATCATTTTTCAACCCACATTTCTCATTCTACTTGCTAAAGTTTAGGTCTCTTTCTGGCTACCATATAGACCAATACTGTTCTTCAAGGCAGGGGGACTAATAATAGAAATGTAGGGTTGGGAGGGACATAGAGAGGTCTTCTAGTCCGTATCTGCATGCTAAGACAGGACCAAGTATACCTAGGCCATCCCCTGTCGGGTGTTTGTCTAGCCTGTTTTTAAAAACCACCAGTGAGGGGGCTTCCACAACCCTTCTTGGAAACCTATTCCAGTGATGGACTCTTTATTGTTAAGAACTTTTCTCTAATATCCAATCTAAATATTTTTTCTGCAGACTAAGCCCATTATTTCTTATCCTACCTTCAGTGGACACGGAGAATAATTGATCATCATCCTTTTTATAACAGCCCTTAACAGATCTGAATATTATTGTCAGATCCCTCCTCAATCTTCTTTTCTCAAGAATTAACATGCCCATATATATATATATATATAACATTTCCCCATAGGTTAGGTTTTCTAAACCTCTTAACATTTTTTTTCTCTCCTCCTTCCTTTACTGAATTTCATTATGTTGATTCAGAAAATTTCTCCAATTTGTCAATGTCATTTTATTATCCTGTCTTCCAAAGTTGTCCTCTTAGTTATCACATTAAAAGCTACCTCACCTGCTGTCTTCAGGTGGGCACAATTCCTTACTTTCATATTTATCAAGCATTTGACTCAAAATAGCCTCTTCTGGAATTCTACCTGAATACTTACCAGATATATTATGTCTGCTATGATGATCACCCAGATATATAAGCTGGTAAAGAAAACTAATTCAGTATTTCTGATTTATTTATTTTATTTACTTCAATTTATAAAAATGTAAAAAAAAAAATAAGCACCTCTTACATCATCTAGAATAATTATGATGGTTAGGCAGCTGAGACTGCTACATATCATGTTGATAAGTATCATAACATTATTACTTTGTACTTTCCCCATCTCTTTTTTTTTTTTCCCTGTATCCACCTGTTGGCTCATCTTACACTTAGAGTGTAAATTCCTAACAACAGTGATAGTCTCTTTGTTATATGATTGTTCAGTGAATAGCATAATGGGACTGAGATGTCTAGGTACAACTGGAATACTAGTAATAATGAAGATACAGTATAATGGACTACATTCCTTTCTCTTATACACATATGCTAACAATTAAAACTCCTCCAAAACAAGTGTAATAACAGCCCCTCAACTCCTTCCCCAAGTTATCCAGGAGAAAAGATGAGCCTTTAAGGTTAAAGACTCAGAACCAAGAGGGGAGAAAATGCCAAAGTTTTGGACCCAGCATAGGAAGTATCCGGAAGATTAAAAATACATATTTTTTCAATACTCAGAACAATTAGATTTACCATCATTCACATTGAATTAAAGCAAGTAATACAGCTAAAAAATTTTAAGTATAGTCCTTTGAAATTCATGAATCTCTTATTTAATTTCAGTGGCAACATAATGTACAAGGCTGGTAAATACTGCTCAGAATAAAAAGTTTAAGGCCTTATTTAAAAAATATAAAACAAGATTTGGAGATCTTGCATTATAGAAATCCTCCTGCTGTGCTTGAAAGAGAGGCTTAATAAAATCCCCAAAACACAGGTATGATGTAGATGAAGAATGGAGAAAGAAAATATAACATATTGGTAAGATGAATAAAATGAAATAACTTTCACTGTTTGTTCCAGTCACATGATCTGTATCAGGGTGACAAAAGTTAATGAACTTGTCACATAACAGGGATCAGTATCCACTGACTTCAGTGTCTGCCAGTAAAGATGGTAAAGCAGCTGACTCCTGTTTATACCTATGTTGAATAATGTCGCGACCAGGGATGCAGTTGCACTGTTGTGTGAAATAGCAGCAATAAGGGTACTAATTTATTTTGTGTAGACAAGGCCAAAAAAAGCATTATTGAGATCTCTCTGGTCATCCTGAGCAGGCCTTCAAGTTTAGAGTTTCACAGTGAGATAGTTGTCACATAATTGAAATGTTAAAATCAATGGTTATGAGCTACTAAGGCAGGATAAATTGGGCAAAAGAGGAAGGGGAGTAGCACTCTGTCAAAAATGGCATTACCTGTTTCCAAGTCATGGATAACTTGGAAGAAAATAATCTTGATTGTTTATGGATTAAAGTCATAACAGATAAAACACAAGATGGGGTACTAGTAGCTGTCTGTTACAGACCACAAAATCACACTAGGGAACTGGATGACTTCTTCATTATTCACCTATCTACAATGTGTGTGTGGGGGGGGAACCCTGTGTGATTAATGGGGACTTCAACTTGAATGACATAAGCTGCCAGTTCTAAAACATCCTTGGAATTTCTAAATGTTACAGATAACATTTTCCTAACTCAAAAAGTGTTGCAGCGAACACAGGGGAATTCTTTATTAGACCTTGTCTTAACAAATAAAGAAGAACTGATCACAGAACTAAAAATTAAAGGTAGCTTAAGTGCAAGTGATCATGGCTTGATCACATTTATAATGTGCCAGGAGAATAAAGTCCAGACCAATACTTTAATAGACCAAAAGATTGAAAACAACTAGTAGCCAGTTCAGCTGAGAGGAAGAATTTAATTAGAAAAAATGTGAATGATAATTAGGAATCATGTGAGAACACTTTCCTAGATGCCCACAAAGCAACAATCCCACAACTGAGGAAGAAGGGTGTGCTGGTTAAAAAAATGTATATATGGTGGAGGGGAAGTGAAGACAGCTGTAAAAAGTGTGTGTGTGTTTTCACACACATAATATAAAACAAATGAAAGAAAGGGGAAATTAATAGTAATGAATATAAATCAGAAGTTATAAACTGTAGAAAATTGAAAAGGGAAGCCAAGGGACACAGGGAGAAATCTATGACCAACAAAGTTAAGGACAATAAGAAGGAACAAAAATAATCTTGCCAATGATATTAGTCCATTACTATATGGAAAGGGTAGAATTATCAATAACAAAGAAGAAAAGGTAGAGGTGTTAAATAGATATTTCTTCCAGTCACTTTTGGGGGGGGGGGGAATAACCATATGATGCAGTTTCATCATATGTTGGTAACACTTTCCATTCCACTACTATCTCTGGAGGATGTTAAACAGACGCTGTGACCAGGATCCCAGGGGAGCCGCACTGAAATTACTCAATTAGGGTGAACTGCAAAGAATGGGGCAGACAATCCAGACAACTGATGGATATTCCAATACTTAGATTTACCAAAACAACATCTATAATAACTTACTGGTTCCCAGAAGCCAACAACACAGTTCGCTTAAAGCAACCCAGTCTCAGGCCTCCATCCAGACACTCAAGTCAAATATACCTCTACCCTGATATAACTCTGTCCTCGGGAGCCAAAAAATCTTACTGCATTATACGTGAAACTGTGTTATATTGAACTTGCTTTGATCCACCGGAGCATGCAGCCCCGCTCCCCCGGAGCGCTACTTTACCGTGTTATATCTGAATTCGTGCTATATCGGGTCGTGTTATATTGGGGTAGAAGTGTATGATAAGAATTGCTGAAAATCCTTTATCAAGCATTTGTAAAACTACCATACCCACCTGGGGAAGTGAGGAAACAGACTGACAGAGCAAGAAATCACCTACTACAGGACAGGCCCAACAAGGACAATAACAGAACACCACTGGCCATCACATATAGCCCCCGGCTAAAACCTTTCCAGCGCATTATCCACGATCTACAACCTATCCTGGAAATGATCCCTCACTCTCACAGACCTTGGGAGGCAGGCCAGTCCTTGCTTACAGACAACCCCCCAACCTGAAGCAAATACTCACCAGCAACTACACACCACACCACAGAAACACCAATCCAGGAACCTATCCCTGTAGCAAACCTCGTTGCCTACTCTGTCCCCATATCTACTCTGGCGACACCATCAGAGGACCCAACCACATCAGCCACACCATCAAGGGCTCATTCACCTGCACATCTGCTAATGTTATATATGCCATCATGTGCTAGTAATGCCCCTCTGCCATGTACATTGGCCAAACCGGACAGTCCCTCCGCAAAAGAATAAATGGACACAAATCAGACATCAGGAATGGTAACGTACATAAGCCAGTAAGTGAACACTTCAATCTCCCTGGTCATTCTATTACAGATTTAAAAGTCACTATCATTGAACAAAAAAAAAACCTTCAGAAACAGACTTCAAAGAGAAACAGCAGAACTAAAATTCATTTGCAAATTTAACACCATTAATCTGGGCTTGAATAGGGACTGGGAGTGGCTGGCTCAATACAGAAGCAGCTTTTCCTCTCCTGGAATTGACACCTCCTCATCTATTATTGGGAGCTGACTACATCCACCCTGATTGAATTGGCCCTGTCAACACTGGTTCTCCACTTGCGAAGTAACTCCCTGCTCACCATGTGTCAGTATATAATGCCTGCATCTGTAACTTTCACTCTATGCATCTGAAGAAGTGAGGTTTTTACCTACGAAAGCTTATGCCCAAATAAATCTGTTAGTCTTTAAGGTGCCACCAGACTCCTTGTTTCTGAAAATCCTATTCATCATATAAGAAAATTCTACCAATCCCAAAGGATCAGGCACATTACCTCCCAGGTTCATGAATATTCCAGATCTTACCCAAATATATGCTTACAGCCAATTCTTATTAACTAAACTAAAAATTATTTAAAAAGAAAAGAGTGTGTGTTTTAGTTAAAATATCAATATACATAAAAACATGAGTACTGCTCTGAGATCAGATTCATAGTAGAGATGGTGAGCTTTGTATTTGCAAAGAGTTCTTTCAGAATTAGTCCATAGGTTATAGTCCAATGTCCATATTCAGGATAATCCAGATAGGACTGGAGATTTCAGTCTTATGACTTAAGCTTCCCCTGTATGAAGCATCAAGCAGACCTGAGATAAAAGGGATCAGGACCCAAAGGTTTTTATACAGTTCCAAGCCTTCTTTTGACAGCCCGGAGTCCTTAGGCGAATAAAAGGCAATCATGGAGACTCTGAAGTAGACCTATTTCCTAAGCATCACCGGCTTCAGGGATTAACATAAGGCAATTGCTTATTTTCCACCATTCATAGGTGATTTACTATATATTTCAAAGAGAGATTAATACATTGATATCACTATATATACAAAAAGAAGAACAGGAGTACTTGTGGCACCTTAGAGACTAACAAATTTATTAGAGCATAAGCTTTCGTGGACTACAGCCCACTTCTTCGGATGTGGGCTGTAGTCCACGAAAGCTTATGCTCTAATAAATTTGTTAGTCTCTAAGGTGCCACAAGTACTCCTGTTCTTCTTTTTGCGGATACAGACTAACACGGCTGTTACTCTGAAACCTGTCACTATATATACAGTTCATTGAAATGTTAATATTTCTTTTTGATCTTTGCATTAACAGAATACAACATAGACAGGGACTGTTTGCCTGCATTGTTAACCTCTAACAAGATATGAGTACACACATACAATTAGTATCACCTCTAATTTCTAACAATATAGGTTTACATTTCAAAGTTCTAGCCTATCTACCATGAAATGGCCCTAATTACCATTCACATACTTTTCTAACATGTCCCGAAAGGTTGGATCTGGGTCATTCATCCTGCAGGATGTCTAACCCTTCCTGGCCATGCATCACACTTTGTATAAGATTCGTTCTAATTATATAACAGTGGTAGCAACAATGATTTGCATGGTCATATTCTAATCAGATAACATCACAGACGCTACTAAAGTCAGCAGGTCTAGATAACTTGCATCCAAGAGTTTTAAATGAGCTAGTTGAGGAGCTTGCTGGACCATTAATGTTGATTTCTTCCCACCCCTTATGTCTTGGAGTACTTTAGAGGGGGGAGTTCCAGGAGACTGTAAAACAACTAATTTAGTGCTATTTTATAAAAAGGGTAAATGGAATGACCCGGATAATTATAGGCCTGTCAGCCTAACATCAATCCTGGGGCAAGATAATGGAGTGGCTCGATTAATAATAAATTAAGGAGGTGAGTAAAGAAAATCAATGTGGGTTAAAGGAAAATAGATCCTGTCAAAACTAACTTGATTTTTTTATGAGATTACATATTTGGTTGGTAAAGATAATGTTGTTGACATAATATAATTACATTTCTGTAAGGCATTTGACTTGGTGATGACACACAAATTGGGGGAAGTGGAAAATAATGAAAAGGATAGGACAGTGATTCAGGACTGATCAGTTTATCATGGATCTGTTAAACTGAATTAAAGCCTGGTTGATGGATAGGTCTCAAAATATAACGGCAACAGGGAATAGATATAGAGTGGGTCTGTTTGCAGTGGGGTTGTGCAGGGATCCGTTCTTGGCTCTATGCTACATAATATTTTTATCAGTGACCTGAATAGAGATATAAAATTGTCATTGATAAAATTTGGAGATGACACACAAATTGGGGGAAGTGGAAAATAATGAAAAGGACAGGTCAGTGATTCAGAACAATCTGGATCACTTGGTAATTGGGCGCAAGCAAACAATGTGCATTTTGATATGGTTGAATGTATATATCTGGGAACAAAGAATGTAGGCCACACTTACAGGATAGGGGACTCTACACTTACAGGAAGCAGTGACTCTGAAAAAGATATGGGGGTTGTGATGAATAATCAGCTGAACATGAGTTCCCAGTGCAATTCTGTGGCCAAAAAGGCTAGTGCAATCCTTGGATACACAAACACGGGAATCTTGAGTAGGAGTAGAGAGAGTGATTATTTTACCTCTGTTTGGCACTGGTGCAACCACTTCTGGAATACAGTGTCCAGTTCTGGTGCCCATAATTCAAGAAGGATGTTGATAAATTGGAGAGGATTCAGAGAAGAGCCACAAGAATGATTAAAGGGTTAGAACACATGCCTTTATAGTAGTAGACTCAAGGAGCACAATCTATTAGCTTAACAAAGTGAAGGTTGAGGGGTGACTTGATTACAGTCTATAAGTACCTACACAGGGAACAAATATTTAATAATGGTCTCTTCAGTCTAGCAGAAAAAGGTATAATATTATCCAATGGCTATAAGCTGAAGCAAGATAAATTCAGACTTGAAATAACCTATAAATTTTTAAGGGTGAGGATAATTAATCATTTGAACAATTTACCAAGTTTGTGATGGATACTCCATTACTGGCAATTTTTAATCAAGATTGAATTTTTTTTCTAAAAGATATGGTCTAAGAATTATTTTGGATATGTTCTATGGCCTGTGTTACACATGAGGTCAGACTAGATAATCACTATGGTCCCTTCTGGCCTTACAGAAGCTGTCTATGAATATTACAAGAAAGATGTCACTCTCAGCCAACAAAGCTTGCATATTTAAATCTGTTCAAGTGAAATCTTCAATGCTGATCAAGCCATGCTCAAGAATGTTCTCTTTAGGCCTAAATTTCAGAGAAGCTGACCATCTGCAGCTCCTGTGGACTTCATGTGGCTGTTCAGTACCTCTGTGAATCAGAGCCACTGAAATTATTATCTGAAGGTCAGAAAGGCTGCATTAATTCTTCATAGAATAGACTGTATAAGGGTATTATCAATAAAGACCAAAATTAATATTCAGGGCCCATTTCAAATACTAGATAGTTAGTTGTAAACTATTTGTCATTCAGATTTTGGTTCTGGTCTGTAGATTTTTATTTCCAAACTTATGCTTCTATTTTTCCATTTTTTATGTCCTAAAAACTGTATCATGGCAGCTAATTTAAATAGAGTTCCAACTCTTAAGTCTAAGGAGTTGTGAAATTTTAATATTCTGTTGAATTATTTAAAATCAGTTAACAAGGTTTCATGTCACCTACGTTATTTATTTTCAAAATTAGCATTCTTGTTGTGCCTCTGCTGGGCAGCTAGCATATCAAAGTTAAATGCACAGGAATTTAAGCACCTTGGAAGTGAAAATTCCCATCTGGTTATCAGTTTGTGTTGAACTTCAGATATAAAAGTAAAATTTCTAAAACCTATATTTTATTCTGATTCCTTTGGGGTGAATTAGATATTGGTATTTGTGTTTGGTTTTATTTAAAAAAAAAATCAAAAATAGTTCTGATAAATGATTACAAAATAGGACAAAACAGAATGCCTATGATAAAATACCGTGTTCCACATTCTTCTGTTGTAAATTTATTCTCTTCAATATACTTACCCCAGGGAAGAATTTAACTACAGAAGTGTTGTGTTCACTTACAGTTGTGTAAACTTTAGAGGTTACTCCTTGGCCAGAATCTGTAGGCTCTAAATATGAGGAATTCAGGAAGGATTCACTAGATTCACAGCTATAAATTAAACAATAAACATTGCATTGACTATAGCAACAGGTATGCTCAGCAGCTCAGCTGGAACAGAACTCTTTATGCTGGCATCTGTATTCTTTTCTCAGTGGGAGGTACACAGATGCTGGTCACGCATTCTTAATTTTAATGTGGCTTTATAAAATGCTCTAAAATAATGGCATGCTCTCAAAAAGGCAGCTTATGAAGGCAACAGAAATTCTCAGCTCATTCCATGGCAATTTGTGCTGCAGTCTTGGACTGGCCTTAGGAAAACTGTATCTCCTGCACAAGCAAGCTATATTCTTGTGGTAGTCTGTTCCATTGTTCCCGAATGCCTTTAATAAATCTGGCCCTCAGTGCTTCTGTACTACTCCCCGATGCTCTGATTTGGAGTATTAGCTGTTCACTTCATTTATACCTGTCTTGGCAAAAAAGCAGTGTTTTTATGACAATGCCCTTGAATATCCAGAATTGTGAGGCACCTCACCACCACCAGTCCTTCGCATGAAGCAGTCTTCTCTGTGCCTGCTATGGATCAGCTCCCTGAAGCCACCAGCCTCTGGCAGCACAAGCAGGCCTTGATCTCTCTGTACAGGTAGTGATAGGCATACACCAACCTCATGTCCTTGGCACATTCGCTGTAGTGTCCAGTCTCTTATCCATAGTATAATCACAGAATTAGCAGTTCTGCCATTCTCCAAAGAACAGTACACACCAGCTACTAAGATTCAGTTCAGGACCAACACTTTGCTTAATACCACAGCACTTAGATATATTAGAGTGAAAAAAGGATACATTTATTATCAAAGAATACAGTCTCAGATAGTGAGTAAGAATAATGGGAACAAATGGGTATACCTAAAATAAAATCATAACATGTTTTCTAGAGACTAAACTTAACAAACAGGTTACAATAGAATCATAGAATATCAGGTTGGAAGGGACCTCAGGAGGTCATCTAGTCCAACCCCCTGCTCAAAGCAGGACCAATTCCCAAGTAAATCATCCCAGCCAGGGCTTTGTCAAGCCTGACCTTAAAAATCTCCCTATGTAACCCATTCCAGTGCTTCACCACCCTCCTAGTGAAAAAGTTTTTCCTAATATCCAACCTAAACCTCCCCCACTGCAACGTGAGACCATTACTCCTTGTTCTGTCATCTGCTACCACTGAGAACAGTCTAGATCCATCCTCTTTGGAATCCCCTTTCAGGTATTTGAAAGCAGCTATCAAATGCCCCCTCATTCTTCTCTTCTGCAGACTAAACAATCCCAGTTCCCTCAGCCTCTCCTCATAAGTCATGTGTTCCAGCCCCCTAATAATTTTTGTTGCTCTCCACTGGACTCTTTCCAATTTTTCCATATCCGTCTTGTAGTGTGGGGCCCAAAACTGGACACAGTACTCCAGATGAGGCCTCACCAATGTCGAATAGAGGGAAATGATCACGTCCCTCGATCTGCTGGCAATGCCCCTACTTATACAGCCCCAAATGCCGTTAGCCTTCTTGGCAACAAGGGCACACTGTTAACTCATATACACCTCCTCGTCCACTGTAACCCCGAGGTCCTTTTCTGCAGAACTGCTACCTAGCCATTCGGTCCCTAGTCTGTAACAGTGAATGGGATTCTTCCATCCTAACTGCAGGATTCTACACTTGTCCTTGTTGAACCTCATCAGATTTCTTTTGGCCCAATCCTCTAATTTGTCTAGGTCCCTCTATGTTTCCTATCCCTACCCTCCAGCGTATCTACTACTCCTCCCACTTTAGTGTAATCTGCAAATTTGCTGAGAGTGCAGTCCATGCCATCCTCCAGATCATTAATGAAGATATTGAACAAAACTGGCCCCAGGACCGACCCTTGAGGCACCCCGCTTGAAACCAGCTGCCAACTAGACATGGATCCATTGATTACTACGCATTGAGCCCGACAATCTAGCCAGCTTTTTATCCAATTTATAGTCCATTCATCCAGCCCATACTTCTTTAACTTGCTGGCAAGAATACTGTGGGAGACCATATCAAAAGCTTTGCTAAAATCAAGGAATAACATATCCACTGTTTTCCCCTCATCCAGAGACCCTGTTATCTTGTCATAGAAGGCAATTAGGTTAGTCAGGCATGACTTGCCCTTGGTGAATCCATGCTGACTGTTCCTGATCACTTTCTTCTCCTCTAAGTGCTTCAGAATTGATTCCTTGAGGACCTGCTCCATGATTTTTCCAGGGACTGAGTTGAGGCTGACTGGCCTGTAGCTCCCCAGATCCTCCTCCTTCCCTTTTTTAAAGATGGGCACTACATTAGCCTTTTTCCAGTCATCCAGGACCTCCCCCAATCGCCATGAGTTTCCAAAGATAATGGCCAATGGCTCTGCAATCACATCCGCCAACTCCTTAGCACCCTCGGATGCAGCACATCCGGCCCCATTGACTTGTGCTCATCCAGTTTTCCTAAATAGTCCCGAACCACTTCTTTCTCCACAGAGGACTGGTCACCTCCTCCCCATATTGTGCTGCCCAGTGCAGCAGTCTGGGAGCTGACCTTGTTTGTGAAGACAGAGGCAAAAAAAGCATTGAGTACATTTGCTTTTTCCACATCCTCTGTCACTAGGTTGCTTCCCTCATTCAGTAAGAGGCCCACACTTTCCTTGACTTTCTTCTTGTTGCTAACATATCTGAAGAAACCCTTCTTATTACTCTTAACTTCACTTCCTATCTGCAACTCCAATTGTGATTTGGCCTTCCTGATTTCACTCCTGCATGCCTGAGCAATATTCTTATACTCCTCCCTGGTCATTTGTCCAATCTTCCACTTCTTGTAAATTTCTTTTTTGTGTTTAAGATCAGCAAGGATTTCGCTTTTAAGCCAAGCTGGCCGCCTGCCATATTTGCTTTTCTTTCTACACATTGGGATGGTTTGTTCCTGCAACCTCAATAAGGATTCTTTAAAATACAGCCAGCTCTCCTGAACTCCTTTCCCCCCTCATGTTATTCTCCCAGAGGATCCTGCCCATCAGTTCCCTGAGGGAGTCAAAGTCTGCTTTTCTGAAGTCAAGGGTCCATATTCTGCTGCTCTCCTTTCTTCCTTGTGTCAGGATCCTGAACTCGACTATCTCATGGTCACTGCCTCCCAGGTTCCCATCCACTTTTGCTTCCCGTACTAATTCTTCCCGGTTTGTGAGCAGCAAGTCTAGAAGAGCTCTGCCCCTAGTTGGTTCCTCGAGCACTTGCACTAGGAAATTGTCCCCTACACTTTCCAAAAACTTCCTGGATTGTCTGTGCACCGCTGCATTGCTCTCCCAGCAGATATTAGGGTGATTAAAGTCTCCCAGGAGAACCAGGGCCTGTGATCTAGTAACTTCTGCTAGTTGCCAGAAGAAAGCCTCATCCACCTCATCCTTCTAGTCTCGTGGTCTATAGCAGACTCCCACCACAACATGACCTTTGTTGCTCACACTTCTAAAGAAGTCTAAAGAAGTTTATCTCATCCAAAGTTTTTTCCAGCATTTTCAACCAAGACAGGTTGAGATCTCGTTTTACATGAAGCAAAACCCCTGTCCTTTTACTTCCTCAATGAAAGGTGCCAGGGTATCATCTTTGCCCCCCTCACCCCCCTCCCCCGAAAAAAAACCATAGTGAACAAACCTTTGATATGTACCTCCAGAAAATGTTCTCTTCTCCCCCCTTCAGCCCCCATTGTTTTTCTATTCCTGTTAGTTTCTTTCTGAAGTTCTCACAAACCTTCATTTGCATTCAGTTCTAACTGGTGATAGGAGACTCATTGTGAATGAGACAATACTCAATTTCCATGTAAACAAATAAATGTATAAATATCTCCTATCTGACAGACAACCTGTTTTTTTTACCTTTGCTGGTGACCAGTAAATAGACATAGACTTTAAGAACATATTATCAGTATATACAAACATAATCGCTTACATAACACGTGTATGTGTTTCACAATGATATTGATGACCAGTGGGACACTGGCTTCTATTTGAGACTTCACATGATATGCTTTCGTAAACTAGAATGTACTCACCAGACTCAGGAGATTGCTGTAACCCATATGCACCTCACTCTGTCCACCTTTCCAGTTGGCACTAAGTCGTTCCAGGGTCACAGTGCTTTTGTTTTTCTGGATACATGCAAGTGGGGTGCTGAACCCACACAGAGGCCCAGTGAAGTCAGTGGGGCTCTGCATGGAAACTGCAATCTGCCTGCATGCTATCTAATGCAGGATCAGAGCCACAAGTGTTGCTTTTTATTGATCTTTTTCCCATATATACATTAATTACACACACAAGCTACATTAAAAGAACATTATTGAGGTGGCAAAGTCAAGCACTCGAAAGTCAAGAAAAGCCAGAATTATGCATTTTGATAGTCTTCAATTACATGATACCATACCACTTTCAAAACTGGTGAATACTAAACACAATTTACTTGTATTGACTGTAGATGTACAGTTATATAGGTGAAGATTTAAACCTAGCGGTACAGTTTACAGTTTTGCTGTTGCTTATGATTAATAACGGGCACCCATTTTTAAATGTGTTCCACATACAATGATAAATTTTTTTCTTCAGTATTTTGTGCTATGATCATTCATGTCATTCATATACTTTGTGCCAAGCAAAAAACTGTAATTCTAATACCTCTAAAATAATTTTTATGCCTATGTATGTTGCTAATAGGAAGCTGACAGAGATACCAATGATAGTTCTATAATATAATATGAAAATTGTGTTGTAATCAATTTTCTAACAGCTCATATTAATACTGTATATTACTACAATTTATTTTCACAGATTTAAAAGATGTAGAAATGCTAAGCAGTTCAGTAAAAAGGTGTAATAAGTATATATGCATATCACAATAGCAGAAGCAAACACTAGAAGGCATACAAAACTAATACTACACAAGAGAAAATTTCAATCTAGCACAAATGACTACCTACTATTGAGTATTTTAGTATGATTAGTGAGTAAAGAAATGAGCTGTTTCACTGAACTTGCTGTTATTGTTGTCTTTTTATTCATATAACTGCACCTACTGGAGTTAGTGTAGGCTGTGGATCTGCCTAATGAAAGAATCATAAATATTGTAGAACTGATATTGAATTACTGCTGTTATTGGAAACCTTGCCTGTTTGTGTTTATTTGTATTGTTGTAGTGCCCAATATGTGCTAGAAGTTTTACAGAAAGATGGAAAGACAAAGTCCTTGCAATAAAGAATTTCTAATCTAGTGGCCCAGTTCAAAAAGGATTTATATCCAGGAATAATTCTTTGCCTGTGTATACTTCCATTTAAGTCAATAGGTCCAGCTTATATGAGTAACATTGCTCACAGGCATAAGTGTTTGCGGGCTAGGGCCAAAGTGGCCAGGATGACTGATATACATCTTGTTTAGTCCCATTTTAAAAGAAATATGTATCTATACATATGTTTAGGTCCCTATCATGGAGTGGATAAATGAAGGGTGGCTCTGCACAGGCACAGCACTCTGTTTACACACTATACAGGCTTGGAGCTGTAGTTATTCATTTTAACAGGCGGGGGTTATGCTATCAGACATCTCACTGCAAAGGGTAAGCAGGGAAATGGGGGTACATCTACTCAGGGCTGGTGCAACCCATTAGGCGACCTAGGCAGTCGCCTAGGGCACTGCAATTTGGGGGGCAGCGACTGCGGCGGTATTTCGGCAGCGGGACCTTCCACCGCCTCTGTGGGGGGCGGCATTTCAGGGCGGGACCTTCCACCGCCTAGGGTGGCAGAAAAGCTGGCAGCGCTCCTGCATCTACTCCATGCTTGTGGCTTCCGCCCTGCTCCCTATTCTGCTCACCTCTGTGACACTTTGGTTCCTGCAGAAGTTATTGCTAAATGGTGCGGGAAAGTTTCCTAGAAAAGGGGAAGGAACAACGCTGCTCTGCCATGGAACCTTTGGCAGAGGATTACAGAGTACTCCCAGGAAACTTTTCTGGAGGCCATCTTTGGAAGATTCCCTTGAGATCTCGGCGTGCATCAACACCCTGTTCTGCCATACTGATTAGCTACACAGGGAAATGTCCAGCTCACAGAAACACAGGCAGCCTCCCACATTTCTATACCTTGAACCCACCTCTGCAATACACAAATTAGCCACTTACCAGAAGACTCGTGTCCTGCTTCTTGCTCCCTGGGGAGCGACTGCTGAGACTGGCTTGACACCTCTGGGGTGGAGAACAGTTCCTGGCTGTCTGCCCCACTGGGTGACCCCACTGGGAGCTATACATCCTTGTTTAATTCCACCTGTTCATCAGTAACTTCGTCCTCCGGGTTAGGTCCTCTTTCCACTGCCTCCATTCCCTCCGAAGTATCCATGGGGCTCTTGGCGATGGAGGTGGGGTCATCACTGAGGATAGCATCCAGCTCCTTATAGAACCGACAAGTCTTAGATGAAGCAACGGAACGATGGTTTGCCTTCCTCGCCTTCTGGTACGCCTGCTTCAGCTCCTTTATCTTCTCTTTGCACTGCAGCATGTCCCGATCATAGCCCTGTTCACACAAGCCGCGAGAAATTTGCCCGTAGGTATCCCAATTCCTATGGCTGAAGTGCAGCTGGGACTGCACAGTTTCCACTCCCCACATACTGATCAGATCCATCAGCTCTTCATTGGTCCAAGTGGGAGAGCATTTAGTGCGATAACCCACCATGGTCACCTGGGAAGATGCAATGAGAACTCTCCACACCAAGCCATCAGGAAATGGAATTTCAAAAATTCCTAGGGCAGGGGTGGATGGTCGTTTACCTGGCTGCAGGACAGTGGAGTTCAACCCGCTGACCAGAGCAGTCATGATGGGCATTGTGGACACCTCCTGGTGCCCAAAGTTATAAAATCAAGCGTGGTGTCTACACTTTCACTTTGTCAAGAAAAATGTAGTGGAGAAAGACGTAAGTCTCTTGTCAGGGTGGATGTATTTAGCTGCCAAAACCGGGCATCTTTCCCGACAAAAGTCACGTTGCAGTGTGTACGCATGCACTGTTTAGTCAACAAAAGGCAGTTTTTGGTGACAAAATTTGGTAGTGTTGACATGGCCAAAGATTATCAATCAGAGATTAGTACAGCATTATATAGAAAAAATATTACCATCCTTTGCTGTCAGACCAAGAGTAGACTCTGTCTGTCTATCTATCCTTCATGTATCTGGAGGAACACGGTAGATTTCATTACCCCCAAAAAATTCTCATGCCAGTGTCATTATATGGGGTTTTCAAACAAAGAAAACCTCTTTGCCAAGAGAAACATATTTTGATGTCATTTCTATACATACTCAGTTTACCTGATTTATGTGTGAAGGCATGATTATTCAGTTGCTGCTGAGAGGACTAACAAGTAGGGTCTTTCTTCCCCCATAATTATACTTTCCTCTCTACTGTAACAATTATCCCTTATCAGTTTCCCAGATTTATATATGCTTATGTAAGCAATATACAGGAATTCTATGTGTTAGACGGGAACCAGTAGGAGCCGTGATCGGCTGAACCTGCCGACGCAGCAGGTAAACCAACTGGCCTGGCCCACCAGAGTGCTTACCCTGGCGAGCCGCGTGCCAGAGGTTGCCGACCCCTGGTCTAACACAAAGAAATCCTGACTAAGTTAATATATAAATGAAACAATATACAGAAAGCAAAGGCAAAAAGGGTTAATATTTACTAATAAGTACTAACACCTTGAACTCTGGGGGAAGGGAATACAAATCTCTGGCAAGAAGAAACTATCTCTGTGCTGCCTGGACTTTGAGAGGGCAAGATTTCTAGGCATAAGCAAGGAATTCCCAGCTGCTTAACCCTAAAGGACATATAAAGCTTACATCTTACAGCAGCTTCTTTCACTTTTGAAACTTAAGATGGTAACTCCTTTGTGTGTATATGTTTACCTGCTCTAACTTTGTAAATAACTCATTTCTTTTTCTTACTTAATAATTCTTTAGTTAATTTATTATAGGTTAGCAACAAGCATTTTCTTTGGTGTAGGATCTAAGGATCAATTGACCTGCGATAGGTCACTGGTACTTTGGGATGGGGAGTAACCTGATTATTATAGTGAGTGTGTGTGTTTGTCTGTGTGTGTGAATGTAAGGGACCATCTATCAGAAAAGCAAGCTTGCCTGGGTGGCAAAATAGACCAGATTACCCAATGGGACTGCCTTTGACACCATATTAAGGCTGTTATAGTGCTTGAGGAGCTCACACTTGACACTTGGTTGGTGAAATCTAAGTATAGTACTCACAGCCAATTTGGGTTTTGTACCCTGCTTCTTAATAGTCTGCCTGAGGCCGGTACTCACACTCCTGAGCCATTCAAGACAACTTGATAATGATATTCATTTTAATTGCTGTAATATCTGTATTTACATACCCTCCCCTAGGTCCAATCCCTGCCATTTCATCTGTAAACAATCCAGTCCTCTTAACATAACAACAACAACAACAACAAAATACCTGCAGTGGGCGACATTAAGTAATAGTGTTGCCATGTCCTGAAGTAATGTCTGGTACTTCTCTTCTATAAATGTTAATATCTTGTAAATCACATCAATATAGTATATATTGAAAAAAAGAAATAAACTACTTCCATCCTAACTTCCCTTACTCTAGTTGAAAATTCTACATTAACTATGTAATATATTCTGTTTATGAAAATATGTTAAACATACACAAACTAGTCTTAATTCTATCATCAGTTACATGGATGTAATTCTTAAAAATGTGATTTGCACAGGTGTAAAAGCCAGTAGAACATGATTCTCAGAGTGCTGTATTTTTTTTAGATAAACAAAATTGCCCTACTAACGCTGGCAACGACTTGCAATTTTTTTCTATAATGTTGATTTGAATTTTTAATCATTTCACTGTGTGAATTTTTCATTTTCTGCAAGTACTCTAGGGAACAAACTTACTGACAGAAAGAAACAGAATCAGCAAATTTTATGCAAATATTAAATATTTTCAGAAAGTAAATTTTGAATTCAGTAATTTGTATTTCATACCAGAAATCTGATTACACTCACAGAGAGATACAAGGTGGGTGAGGTAATATCTTTAATTGGACCAACTTCTGTTGCTGAGAGAGACAAGCTTTAGAAGTATTCTTTGTGAGTGCTAAAGCTTGTCTCTTTCTCCAACAGAATTTGTCCCAATAAAATATTACATCACCCACCTTGTATCCAATCAAAGGTAACAAACACAGATCCTCAACATCATCAAAATTTTATAGCAACTACTCACAACCAGTAGCAGACCAAGAATGATTTGGAACCAGATTCTGATGCTCTTCATCAGACTGTGTAACACGTTATCCTACAAGTATGCCCATTGAAGTCAATGGGTCTACTCTCAGAGCAAGGTTCTTCTCATTATGAGGAAGGAGAGCAGAATCTCACCCTTGATAAATAACTTTGCATGTGAGAAAAAGAAAAGTAAGATGTTAACAGTCAATTCACAACACAAAAAACAGTAAATTATTTGCCACACAGTATATGACCAGCTGTACTTAGCATGAAACCTATAACAAAGACAAGAAAGGACTGTTTAAACTCTGATAATTTAAAAGCAGCAAACATGCCTGTGAAAATAAAGAAACCAACCAACCAACAAAAAATACATGCTGGCCAACTATTTATAAAATAGGTCCAAAATACACAAGCAAATCTAGGAGTTATATTTCCTCTAGCTCTTTTAAAAAATATAATATGGTGCCAATATATTCCTCCTTTTTTGCCAATATATGTTTGGAGCTACAGACTATTGTTTCCTTCCTTTGGATTAGTATCTAACCTCTTCTGCAGACAAAACTGTTATTTCTCTGTTCTCAAGGAGGCCTTTAATAAAACAAAATAATGATTTTGCTTTGGAGCCAAGATATAAAAAGATGTGATCCACGACCAGAAGAGCTCATAGATCATTGCTGGAGGCATGCAGAGCTCAGTATCAAGATAACAAAGTAGTTTTTCACTACATAACCTATGTATAGTAGACTCTGATATAATCTGTTTTAGTAATAGGATTAGAATCACTGAAATTTCTTTTGAATGATCTGACTTTGATTGTAACATAAAATATTTTTCTATCCCTATATTTTCACCATAGGGAATAAATTGGAAAGTGTTGCCTCTTTATAAACCTATTGCTTTGATAGAAGGCTTCTGAATTCTAGCTCCCAACTTCAATTAAATTCATTATAAACTCTGTGGACTAAATTTATACCTGATGTAAATGTCATAGCAATCAATGGAATTACATCAGGAATGAATTTGTCCCCTTAGTATATAATAGGTCTCACTTTTTCATACAGAACATTTACTCCTAAAATACCCTAAAGTCTAAGGGTGAAATCCTGGCCTCACTGAAATCAATAGTAAAACTCCCTGAAATGCAGATCTGGCATATAGGGATTTTGTGGATTTGTGGGGAAAGGAACCATCCCTCAGACCATGTCCTGTGGCTGTTCAAATAATTTTGAGGTTACAGTAGCCGCACTGCTCATGTGCCTTTGGTCTGTGGGCACACTTGCAGGGCACACCTACATAACTGCATCTCTGACCTATACCAGCTCCCACTATTCTCCTGGCCAAACCTCAAATTCAGCTACATATGTGCTCCCTGTACATGCCCAATGAGTTGGCTCTGTAACACGCAGAGAGTGGGCTCTACTACCACCTCCCCAAATCCTCTCTGTTACCACATTCACAATTCAACTTTGCTATTTCTACATCAATGAACTTCCACAAAGTAGAAGAGAGAGTAAGATTTGCCCCAAAGAGACATAGTGTACCGTTAAGAAAGACACATCTGAATGTGCCTTGTGTGTTTGTATGTTTTTTCAAACAACAGTGGACATATTGTGCAAGGAAATATGATTTTTTGATCACTTCGTGAGTTAACTGAATCCTAAGGTACTGATATCAAATATTAAGCATATTCATTTGTTCCTTATCATCTGTCAAAGCAGTTAAGTGGAATTTTTACTTGGTGCTTTCTTTAGTTTGTATTATAAAGTGTTGAAAATATACACCAAACTAATTATTTTCTTAGTTACAAATTCTGAGAACTGGCAGTTCTTCATCTAGACCAGGGGTCGGCAACGTTCGGCACGTGGCTCGCCAGGGTAAGCACCCTAGCGGGCCAGGCCAGTTTATTTACCTGCTGACGCAGCAGGTTTGGCCAATTGCGGCCCCCACTCACCGCGGTTCGCCGTCCCGGGCCAATGGGGGTGGCGGGAAGCGGCGCGGGCCGAGGGATGTGCTGGCCGCGGCTTCCCGCCGCCCCCATTGGCCCGGGACGGCAAACTGCGGCCAGTGGGGGCCACGATCGGACGAATCTGCTACATCAGCAGGTAAATAAACTGGCCTGGCCCGCTAGGGTGCTTACCCTGGCAAGCTGCGTGCCGAATGTTGCTGACCCCTGGTCTAGATGAAGAGCTGTCAGTTCTCAGAATTTGTAACTAAGAAAATAATTAGTTTGATGTAAAAATAAGTAGGCAGAAAAATACTTGCTGACAAAACTGTGTCCTCAGTAACTAGCAATAGTATGTTTTCCATGACTGCTCTAGAAAACAAAATGTAAGTTACTGATTTTTCTCCCTTACAGTAACTGAAGTAGATTAATTGTTTTAAATGGTTCAGATGCATATTTTCCTCTTGAGTTTCTTATCTAAGAACCTGCGTATTTGTTCTGTAAATTCTGCTTCACCACCTATTTAATCAGGCTGAACACCACACTACAGCCATTCTCTGCTAAATGAATGTTAGTCCAATAGTGGAAGTGAGAATCAGATAATTTGTTTACCTCCTTTCCTTGTGGTAATACAAAGCCACGATCTTCTAATTCATGATATGGGTCTTAGTGCATGTGACAGTAACAATTTTTATCCTTGTTGAAGTATAACTAATTCAGCCACAAATGACATCAGTCTAACATATGCAATAGCTCTCTTCATCCAGTATCTCCAGTTACTACTGGAATATCCTTTAGATAAAATTAAAAATGATCATTTTAAGAAATTCTTCATTTATTCCAATAATGAAAATTACCCGTGAATAACACAGTAAGACCATATGAATACAAACACTATGTTAAGAAACATAGTGACAGATGATGTGAAAAAAGCTGAAGTACTCAATGCTTTTTTTGCCTTGGTCTTCAAAAAGACAAGGTCAGCTCCCAGATTGATTCACTGGACAACACAGTATGCGGAGAAGGTGAGCAGCCCTCAGTGCTGAAAGAACAGGCTAGGGACTATTTAGAAAAGCTGGACATGCCGAAGTCCATGGGTCCAGATCTAATGCATCCAAAGGTACTGAGGGAGTTGGCTGATGTGATTGCAGAGCCACTGGCCATTATCTTTGAAAATTCGTGGTGATCGGGGGAGGTCCCGGACGATTGGAAAAAGGCAAATATAGTGCCCATATTTTAAAAAGGGAAGAAAGAGAACCCGGGGAACTACAGACCGGTCAGCCCCACTTCAGTCCCCAGCAAAATCATGGAGCAGGGCCTCAAGGAATCCATTTTGAAGCACTTGAAGGAGAGGAAATTGATCAGAAACAGTCAACATGGATTCACCAAGGGCAAGTCATGCCTGACCAACCTGATTGCCTTCTCTGATGAGATAACTGGCTCTGTGGATATGGGGAAAGTGGTGGATGTGATATATCTTGACTTTAGCAAAGCTTTTGATATGGTCTCCCACAGTATTCTTGCCAGCAACTTAAAGAAGTATGAATTGGATGAATGGACAATAAGGTGGATAGAAATCTGGCTAGATTTTCGGGCTCAACAGGTAGTGATTAACGGCTTGATGTCTAGTTGGCAGCCGGTATCAAGTGGACTGCCCCAGGGGTCGGTCCTGGGGCCGCTTTTGTTCAACATCTTTATTAATGATCTGGATGATGAAATGAATTGCACCCTCAGCAAGTCTGCAGATGACACTAAGCTGTGGGAAGAGGTAATACACTGGAGGGTAGGGATAGGGTCCAGAGTGATCGAGACAAATTGGAGGATTGGGCCAAAAGAAAGCTGATGAGGTTCAACAAGGACAAGTGCAGAGTCCTGCACTTAGGAAGGAAGAATCCCATGCACCGCTACAGGCTGGGGATCGATTAGCTAAGCGCCAGTTCTGCAGAAAAGGCCCTGGGGATTACAGTGGATGAGAAGCTGGATATGAGTCAGCAGTGTGCCCTTGTTGCCAAGAAAGCCAATGGCATATTGGGCTGTATTAGTGGGAGCATTGCCAGCAGATTGAGGGAAGTGATTATTCCCTTCTATTTAGCACTGGTGAGGCCACATCTCAAGTATTGAGTATCAGACGGGTAGCCGTGTTAGTCTGAATCTGTAAAAAGCAACAGAGGGTCCTGTGGCACCTTTAAGGGTACGTCTACACTTACCTCCGGGTCCGGCGGCAGGCAATCGATGTTCTGGGATCGATCCCGGAAGTGCTCGCCGTTGACGCCAGTACTCCAGCTCGGCGAGAGGAGTACCCGGCATCAACGGGGGAGCCTCTGTGCCGCGTCTGGACCCGCAGTAAGTTTGGACTAAGGTACTTCGAATTCAGCTACGTTATTAACGTAGCTGAATTTGTGTACCTTAGTCCGAAGTGGGGGGGTTAGTGTGGACCAGGCCTAAGACTAACAGAAGTATTGGGAGCATAAGCTTTCGTGGGTAAGAACCTCACTTCCAAGCGACTTGCATCTGAAGAAGTGAGGTTCTTACCCACGAAAGCTTTTGCTCCCAATACTTCTGTTAGTCTTAAAGGTGCCACAGGACCCTCTGTTGCATCTCAAGTATTGCATCCAGTTTTGGGCCCCACACTACAAGAATTATTCTAATTCTGTGTGTTAGGCTTCCTCACTGCACACCTACACCCCATGTATGTGTTTATATGACCTTTATCCATTATGGGGACGTTTGATTAAAATGTCAGTGATAACAACGACTGATCGTTTGTAAACGGGATTTTCATTCAAAGATTTCAAAACGCTCAACAATTTGGAAAATCTGTCATATGGATAACATATACTGTATATCGCTTCTCCAGGTACTAAAATCCAGCCACTTATGTGGGGGAGGGATGAAGCAACATTTTCCTTAGGCAGAAATTAACCATTTCCAGAGAACAGTCACCCTTTCCACAGTGAATAGTTTCAAAATGTTTTCATTTTTGAAAAAGCAAAAATGTGAGGTGAGAATAGAAAGTGCTTTGCTTTTTCTTTGATTTACCAATAGGACCCTTCACCCACAGAAAGAATGATTCCCTCCATCCAACAGCTGTACTTAAGAAACACTACATTGACAATGGAACTGCAACAGTTCTTCCATTAGGCCAGATCAACCCTTGGAAGGTTTTGGTATAGCTACCACCAAATGGCAACTGTGTAGGCACAGCTTGTACTGGCAAAGTTTCACTTTGTATCTGTGACCTTCCCCTGGTGTTATCTGGACTGGTGATCTGCTAGGTCACTCCAGTCCTCGACTCTGGGAGCCAGCCTTACCCTGCTTTGCTGTGATAACCCCCACTCCTGGGCTGTTCATACACAGTCTCTAGCATGTAAGCTGCTCCCAGATATGTGAGTGAGCACTTTTGGCCAGCCGCTGCTTGGACTGTGCAACCGAAGGACACTAGCCAATATCTCCAGTCCCAGACACAACCCTAGGAACCTCCATCTTGCAGTGTACAGTTATGCCTGCTGGATTCTGCAAGCTTATATGTGTTCATCTATTTAACAAAGAAATTGATATGTACCAGGCTTGTTATCCCCAGGGGAGTCTCTGACACGCTTCAAACCAACCACACTGCTTCAGGTAGAATAAACAAATGTATTAACTACAAAAGATAAATTTGAAGTGATTATAAGTCAAAGCACAACAAGTCAGATTTGGTCAAATGAAATAAAAGCAAAACGCATTCTAAGCTGATCTTAACACTTTCAATGCCCTTACAAACTTAATGTTTCCCACCACAGGCTGGCTGGTTGCCCTTCAGCCAGGCTCTCCCCTTTGATCGGCATTTCATTTGGTTGATGGTTTTGTCTATAGATGGAGGTGGAAAAGAGAGAGAGTATGGCAAATGTCTCTCCCTTTTATCATGTCCTTTCTTCCCTCTTGGCTTTGCCCCACCCCTTCAGCGTCAGGTGAGCATTACCTCACCGTAGTCCCAAACTGAGCAAGGGAAAGGGGGTGACTCACTCGAGAGTGCAACAGATCCTTTGCTGCTGCCTAGGCCAGTGTCCTTTGTTCCTGTGAGGCTGGGCTGGGTTTGTCCTATACATGCCCTGATGAGGTGTGAACTGCCCCTCTTATCCTGGAGAGTTTTGCCAGGGCCTCTGCTCCTTGAGAGTTTTTGCCTGGGCTTGTTTTAAGCCATGAGGATACATTTTCAGCCATGAGGGTTCAGGATCTTCCTCCAAGGTACAGAGCATCACCATACTATTATAGTAAAACCACCTCCCTTGAATGAAGCAAACTTTTCCAGTACAGCTGAATCTACACTAGAGACTTCTGCCCACACAGCTATGTTAGTCAGCTCTTCATGCCTCTGGTCAAACCTAGCCAGACTGGCAGAAATCTGTAGTGTAGGCCTGACCTAAGCTATACCAGACAAAGTGCAGTTTTGCCAGTATAAATCTGTCTACAATAGGAGCTTTTGCCAGCACAGCTATGTAGGTTACAAGCTGCAACCATGAACAACATTGCTGTGCTGGCAAAACATTGTAGTATAGACCTGGCATAACTCTGAATCTTGCATGGCTCTTTAATCTTCTCTCAGTAGTAAAATACTACTCCTATGTTCAGATTGGTGAGTTTACACAGTTAATACAATGTAAAGTGCTGTTCCATTATTGTGTGTATTATAGCTGTCCCAACCACTTGGAGCTACTGTTTTAGCATTTACAGTTACTCTGTTGTTGTCCTGTGAGGGTGCTATCCCAGTTTTCATTTAAATAGTGTTTGCTGCTTTTTTTTTTTTTTTAAATGGGAACTTTTTTTTGGCCTAAACTTTGGCCTTAGTGTTCCCTTAATATTGTGAAAGTCCCTCTTTTCATTTATCTGCCCTTACTCCTGCTATGTTTGCTATTAAGCTACCTTACTATCTTGAACTAGAGCTGCTTGATCTTATGGCTAACCACTGAAAATATAAAATTTTATACATATTCACCTCCTTTAAACTATTAAATTCATAATCATACACCTTACAACACTGTTAAAACCCAGATTAACTAGGTATTTATTTTTCAAAGTGTAATTACCATAAACTAATTAAATACAGATTATATATATATATACTTCATTATCTCATAGAGTGATATCAAATTAACTTCGCAATATCTCAATATTCTATTTTAGTATTTATAACAAATACTTTCTCATATCCTTATACATGAAACTAATCAAGCTGGTTTTGGAAATTATTTATTCATGTTAAGCCCTTGCCAGTAGTGTATAGAAATGTCAAACACTTAGACATATTTATATTTTAATTTCCCATTTCTTTTTTATAAGTATGCTTTTACTAAATTTATACAGGATGTTAATCCTGTATAAATGCATTAGAATTGTGGCTACATTTATTTAAAAAAAATCCTTCTTTGTTCGTACTTGATTTAAGAAGAAAGCAAAAAGACTTTTCTTTGGCGTATGTTCTTCTACTACATTTAAATAGCTAATTGATTTTAGAGCAAGAGGTGTCATTTGTTGGCATGCAGATCAGCAATGAATAAACATGATCAAAGCATATAATGTTATACTGAAAATGAATAATTAACTTCAGGAGAAACAAATGAAGATAAATACAGAATACTTTGCATTTAAATTGTTTTCTGTCTACAGGACAAATTCCCTTAAAGTTGTGACAGAAAAAAATCCTAGAAATAAAACCTATTATTTTTTCTTTCAACTCTCCCAGAGTGAATAATGCATACTGAGCACAATAAAAGCTTTCATTAAAAGCATCAATAAAATATGCCTCTCTCCTGCTGTCCCAACTCTAGTGGCTGTACAACACACCACTAAAGGTGACCTGAACCATTTTCCATGTGTTCAACAGCAATGCAGCACACTACCTTATGGGTACCTGTTATGTCAGCACCCCTCATAATATATTTCTGCCATGATGTTTACAACTGAAACATAATAGCTAATAGTCCCAATTTAACTGGGACTATTGACTGGGACAGACCCTGGATATTTATGATATTTAGGATAGTCATGGTCAGTATCCAGGCCTCCCTTCTATTTCTGACACTAGGAGGGGAGAGGTATGCATTTCTACCTGATGTGTTCGCTGATTAGTACTCACCCCACCTACAATCACTATCTCTCTCTATTCCCCTTTTGCATTCCCAGGCATTAAGAGGAGCAGAGAGCATTCTGGGAAATCAGTCATGGGGAAAGGGGTATTGCCAGACAGCCTTCTCACCTAGACGCAAGTGTCTATAGGCAGAGCAGCAAGAATCTCTAAAGCACTTTGGCCCAGATCTTCACAGTATTTAGGCATTTAGTGTATTTGATGACCTGGGCCTTTAAGATCTGCTGATGAAAAGTGCTAAAGAAGAGCTAGGTGGCATTATCTCATTTTTTTAGTTTTGTATTTATTACTCTTCCAAAGGTGACATTGCTGACATAAAATATATTTTAGCTTTATAAATAATCCAGAAGTATTTTTCTTGGTTAGAGATCCTGGAATCAATATTACTAATGATTATGGCCATCATTTTTCAAAACTTCCACTACTTACGGTTTCCTTCTTTTAATGGATGCTTCTGAAACTGTGGCCCTAAACCACTGCTCTGAAGTTAGGTTGATTAGTCAGAAAGCCCAACCCACTTGCATGTCTCTATGGGTATGTCTACACTGCAGTTAGACACCTGCAGCTTTCCCATGCCAGCTGACTCAGGATCACGAACCTTGCAAGGTGGGAAGATCCCAGAGCTCAGGCTGCAGTTCAAGGCTGAATGTCCACACAATGTAATTAAAAAGCTCTTTAGCCTGACCCTCATGACCCTGAGTCAGCTGGAATGGGACAGCCATGGGTGTCTAATTGCAGTGTAGATATACCTTAAAAGGACACTCTAGAGCAAGTACAAGTTTTAGAGCTTTGTCTACAGTTAAAAGTTAGACAAACATAGCTATGCTGGTCTATGTGGGGGAAAAAACACACCACTCACTGATGGTGATGGAAGAATTCTTCTGTCAACGTTACTAACTTCATTTAGGGAGGTGATGTCAACAATTGGAAAAAATCCTCCCTTTTTAGTGGAGGCCATTTCTACACCACAGGGTTATTCTGGGATATATACTCTGACATAACTATGCTAGTTTAGTCTCTTTAGTATAGAGACTATATTAGAGTACAACAAAAGCAATTTAGAGTATATAAATAAATACATTTTGCAAAATGATTTCTAGCCTGCACAGGACAACTTATATATGAATATAACATATACTCTTTTGTCACAAGACACTAAAATAATCTTTCCACAATGCATGAGTTAATTTCGGAATGCTTACTACTTTGAATTTCTTACATTTCGTCACTGTCGCTCTACATTAAAACAAACAAAAAATATATTGGTGTTTGTTCTCAATTACACTAAAGCACTTTACACTGTTCTGCCTGTGTACATTACATTTATATCCACTGTGAGGGCCCTTTACACTACTGCCAGTATGATGTGAAAAAGCCATAGTGTAGATGAAATTCCGATTTGAGCCTCATATTATTTTCTTATAATCAGAATCATTTTGTCATTATACTGTTTCCTCATCTCCGCAGTTGGTGTATGCCTGTGAGCATAGTGGGTTAACTTTATGGGGTTTTGCACAGAGAGAACAGCTTTAAAAATCTCATGTTTTTGTTGCCCTGTGGATTGGCCAAATTGAACTTTTGACTTCTGCTTCCTGTAATACTTCCAGACTAGATGATAAAACAGTTTGTCTCAGTGCTGTACGAGCTATTAACTACAACCAGACAATCTGGTGGCAGTAAGGTCTTTTTGATCTTCACTAGGTGTGAAAGGAGTTCAGTTTCAGCTTGATTAGTTCAAAGCTTATTCAACTACACCTCATTTTTAAACCTTTCTCTGTATCCTGGGAATACATTGTTGGGCCTACTATTCCTAGGAAGTGTGAAGGTTCTTTACTAGAGCTTTGACTATCATCTTTGAATGAATATCCCATTTACAAAATCATATATGAAATGAAAATAAAGAAAATAGATGCACTGACTTCATTTTTGTAATGCATATTGTACCATAACATCCATCAAAAACTCACATTATTTTGAATACTGAATTTTAAAAAGAGAGCATTCTTGAATGGAATCTTTCATTTCTGGGGTCCCAGGATGAGCTCCTGGAGCTCTTATTTAATATCAAGAGGAGACTGTTTGAGTTAGTACTGACTGAAAACTGATTAAAGACCTCTGGACTTGGATCTAGGGCTTCAGAATTCCTGTTTATCGTATGCTACCTGTCTTAGGATTTTATACTGCCACCTATCATAATAGTATCTATGTGCCTTCCACATAAAATCAGCAGCAATAGTGAAGTAGCATCTGGAGGGAAAGGATGGTCCAGTGGTTAGGGCACTAACCTAGGAACTGGAAGACCTTGGTTGAAGTCACTGCTCTGCCACAGACTTCCTGTGTTACCCAGGGCAAGATGCTTAGTCTCTCTGGGCCTCAGTTCTTCATTTTGTAAAATTAATTTGTAAAATGTAAAAGAAGCAGTAAGAGGCAAAAAGGCATCCTTTAACAATTAGAGGTTAAATCCTATAGAGGAAAATAGAAAGGAGTATAAACTCTGGCAAATGAAATATAAAAATATAATTAGGAAGGCCAAAAAAGAATTTTCAAAACAGCAAGCCAAAGAAGCAAGAAATAATAGCAATTTTTTAAAGTACACCAAAGGCAGGAAGTGGGGCGGGTGGATGATTGAGATGCTAAAGGAACACTCAAGGATGATAAGGACAAGAAACTAAATGAATTATTTGCATCAGTCTTCACGGCTGAGGATGTAAGGGACATTCCCAATCCTGAGCCATTCTTTTTAGGTGACAAATCTGAGGAAGTGTCCCAGATTGAGGTCCTTAGAGGAGGTTTTGGAACAAATTGATAAACTAAACAGCAATAAGTCACCAGGACCAGATGGTATTCACCCAAGAGTTCTGAAGGAATTCAAATGTGAAATTGCAGAACTACTAACTGTAACCTGTAGCCTATCATTTAAATCAGCTTCTGTACCAGATGACTGGAAGATAGCTAATGTGACACCAATTTTTTAAAAAGGCTCCAGAGGTGATACTGGCAATTATAGGCCGATAAGCCTACCTTCAGTACCAGGCAAACTGGTTGACACTATAGTAAAGAACAGAATTGTCAGACACATAGATGAATATGATTTGTTGGGGAAGAGTCAACATGGCTTTTGTAAAGGAAATCATGCTTCACAAATCTAATAGAATTCTTTGAGGGGTCAACAAGCATGTGTACAAGAGGGACCAGTAGATATAGTGTACTTAGATTTTCAGAAAGACTTTGAGAAGGTCCCTCACCAAAGGCTCTTAAGCAAAGTACACTGTCATATGATAAGACAGAAGGTCTTCTCATGAATCAGTGACTAATTAAAAGATAAGAACAAAGGGTAATAAATGGTCAGTTTTCAGAATGGAGAGAGATAAATAATGGTGTCCCTGGACTCTATTTGCCAGAAGCTAGGAATGGGCAACAGGGTATGAATCACTTGATGATTACTTGTTCTGTTCATTCCCTCTGAAGCACCTAGCATTGGCCACTGTCGGAAGACAGAATACTGACCCAGTCTGGCTATTCTTATGTTCTTATGGAGATAATAGTAATAACTTATATAGCACATTTCATCAGTACAAATCGAAGCACTTTACAGGGAGGTCAGTTTCATTATCCCCGTTTTACAGGTGAGAAAACTGAGGCACGGAAGAGGTGAAATGACCAAGATCAACCAGCAGTAGAGCTGTGTGACTAATGGAGTTTTTGGCTCATTGGCAATTCTGAAAAATCAAAAGTTTTGGGTCAACCCTAAAAAGTTGTCAAATTCAAAACCCAGAAGAAAAATTGGTTTTAGTCAGCCAATGTTTTACTCAACCTAAAATGTTGAGTTTTGTTTCAATTTTGACCATTTTAAAAGGTTTTGATTTTCTAATTAAAGGACATTTCCAAACAAAATAATTTTGAAACAAAAAGCAAATTGTTTCACTTCAAAAATGTCAAAACAAAAGTTTTGACTTTTCTGTTTTTTTTAAAAAGTGAACAATTTCATTAAACCCACGCACATTCAAAAAATGTTTATCAAATCTGCATTTTTCACTGAAGAAAGTTTCAACTGTTTAACTTTGCCCAGCAATACTTAGCAGGTCATTGGCCAAACTGGGAATAGAACCTAGGTCTCCTGAGTCCTAAACCAGTGCTCTAACCCATAGGTGATGTTGCCTCTCATATTGCAAGGGTATTGTGAATATAAAAAAGTAAAGCTAATAAGGCAATCAGATACCTTGCCTATGTAATAGCTACATAATGAACTTCATGGAATCTCTGTTGCTTCTCCCTTTTCAGAGTAAACACTCTACACAGGTAGGGTGTTTTGGTTTTGATTCTTTTGTTGTTTTGTTTTGTTTTTTAGCTCTTACTGAATTTGTTTTTGTTAGCTTGTTTGTAGAGATTTAATGGGTTTCAAAAGAGTGTGTATATAATACATTAAGGAATTTCTGGGTCACAAAACAAGCTATTGTGACACTTAAGAATAAATGTTTTATAAGAATCTGCCAATCCTCACATCCGACTCCACAAGATGAAGATGCATGTTCACTGAGAGCTTTCCGTATGCACATTATATTGATATTACAGCATTCATTAAATAGGTCAGATTTTCAAATTTTGCAAGCAAAATTCAGATTTGTGTGAGCAAATCTGGTATCTGAATGTACACAGCTGGGATTTTTTGCATAAAGTAGATGTACACAACTACTTCTGTGAATTTAACTTTGACAATCTATCTGCATATGTGTATATCTAGAGAGCTTTCATGAACTGAAAGAGAGTTTCAATAAAACAATTCTTATGTTTGCTATCCTATAAACATGAGTAACTGGAATTAAAGCACTTCAAACTTATAATTTACAGACACTAGAAATTCATACTTTTTAGGTAACCAGCTTACATAGATAATAGTGAAATGTTGGCTTTCCTCTTGCTTTTTGAAATGTACAAATTACAGGCATATAGTTATGAGCTGTAATCACTCTGCTTTGCATAGGACACCTGGCTTTACCTGCTTTTAGAAGGAGTTGAAATGGATATTATCACTTTGACCAGACAGATGGTTTGTGCTCAATTTTGAAAAATCAGCACCTAAAGCAAGCCTAAAAAACATGTGCATGCGTAAACAGGTTAACTATGTGCCCAGAAATAATGCACATCAGAATTCAGCTTGAGCTTATTGTTTTGGTACTCTGTAAATAACTAGCTACTTGTAATTTAGTTTCTTGCATCACAATCGAGGTTTTTTTTCTCTTAATTTTGTATTAGTTTTGATAAATACAAACATATAATTTTTTGTTATAATAGTGAACATTTCCCAACTCCACAAATCCCTGAAAGAAAATCTTCCTAGTCAACTTGCAGCCTTAAAAAGATCAGATATATGTAGCAGATTTTTAAGCATGCTTTGAAAGATTACAGGGAATTTCCAGGGTGGGCAGCACTTGAGAAAAAGTCCTGTTCCCAGCCCCTTCATATTAAAGTCTAGGGATTGTCATCTGTTGGGGGTTTGTGGTGAGTGAATAGCTATCTCCTAGGCACCCAGGACCCAATCCATAAACCACTTCCTAGATAAAATAATTGAACTTGGAAACAAATTGGGCTTTAACTTTTTTTGGAGGGAAGGTGGTACAAAACATTTTTCCCTGCTCCTTCCCTGCCCAAATGTTACTCCTGGTGATCATGATATGCAGGGCTTGCCTGAGATTTGTTGGAGCGGGTAGTCAAGTGGATTCTTTGGCAAATGCCTCAGCTTTGACTGACTAGATATAAATATTGTGTCTCCATCCTTCTGCTATTGAAGTGGAGCTGAGATATTGGTGCTGGGGACTTTCCATAGTTGCCAATCTTTAAGAAAAGTTTTGAAGGGGCACCGTGACAATTGTGAGTCCTGAAAGCTGGCATGGGAAAGAGGGCTGGGGGCTATTGCTACAGTCTAGTCCCCTAATTGCATCTAGGAAGTTTGAAGGATTGAAGGAGAGGCTCCTAAAGACCTTTGAGACCAGGAGAGGAAGCCACTGAACAAAAGCATAATTAAGGTAGGAATAAGAGATCAGTGAGACCAAGAAAGAAAAACTACTCCCTGTGAAGAGGGTAATGAGGAGTGTAGTAGTGACCAGGAGCTGGAGTTGAGTGTGAGAAAAAGGGATCAGGGCTGGAGATCATTTACTCGAAGCAATCTTTTTCCACTCCCATCCTCCACTATCTCTTCACAGATGCCCCTTGGGGTCCCTAGTTCTACCTACCCTAATCTTGCAGAGCTCCAGAGTCTGGTATGTCACTCCTGGTAGCGGGCATGTGTGTAATTTTAGGGTGGGTGATGGGAAGGTGTATGTGACGAATTATATTGTTTCTTCCCACTCACCCAACTTTATCTCCTGCCTCAAGGGGGAAGAGCGATGAAGGAAGTACTGTTGGGAACAGAAGGGAGTTTTTTACATTTGCAATCGCCTGCCAGAAAGGGCCACTCTTTGGGGTTGGCTCAACTCTCTCCTGCCTGAGTGTAAGATGTGGGGAGCCCAGCTCACTGGCCCCCTACCCAGGAGTAGCTCGAGTTTCCCCTCTACTCCCCATGAAGGGGGTTGAAGTATAGGGGAGGGACACAGGCTCAGAAGGGAGCTGGGAAGGAACACAGGCTTGGAAGGGAGCTGGGAAGAGACACAAAGCAGGAGGAGAGGTGGCAGTGCAGAGGACACTGGCCCACAGGAGCTGGGGGAAACAGACTGGAGAAGGGAGTTCAGGGTGCAGGTGAGGAGTTTGGGAAACAGAGCTTCATGTGGAAAGGATGAAGAGACTCGGGACATGTCAGGAGAATAAAGGAAAGGAGCCTGAGAGGAGTGTGAAGGTTTGTGATGGGTGCTTTGGGGTAGAGAGCACAGTGAGGCCCTAGGGGAGAAACAGGAAACATGGGGCAAAAAAGAAATGGCAACATATCAGAGTGCTAGAGGAGTATTTTTAAATCTCTGTCTTTTAATGCAGAAACCTTCACTACATCCTGAATATTTAATTTTTAAAATACTAGCTTTTCAAACTCTGATTTTTGGCAGCATTAGTCTTTTTGTAATTTAGTTACAAGGCCAGATCTACACTAAAAATTCTTGCCAGTGTAATAATGTTGCTTAAGGGTGGGATTTAAAACCCCCACACATATCTGTATATCAGCAAAAGCCCTACTGCTAATGCAGTTATGCCCTTTTTTGCTGGTATAGCACTTTTTTCCCCCCAGGGAACGTGTATAAGCTTGTGTAGATAAGGCCTTATGCACAACTCCAAAATAAATGTTTACTAGAAGTCATTAAACCAATGGAAAGGCTGTGTGGACACTGTTATTTCACTTTATTTTGGCTGATTATATATATAATGATTGCCCTTTTATTGCTTTAATTTTAACTCTTCATGGCTGATGGATTTCTGTGCATTTCTTTTGGGTTTGAGTGCTTTGTACATTCAAGTCTGTCCAAACCTTAAAAAATCAGTGATTCAGCTAGCATAAATTGGCATGGCTCCATTGGCATCAATGGAGCTATGCCAATTTACAGTATCTGAAGATTTTTTCCCAAGTATTTGAGCATATACAGTAAACAAAAAAAGAAAAGGTGTAAAATATTTGAGCAAAATTTAAGTTGTCTAAATGAAAAGTAATCTTTATGGCTTAAACAAAATTCATTTCTTTTCACAAAGGAATCACTCTTTTCTAGTATTTTTTCGTTGCACTATAAAGTACGCTTTCATAAATGCAAGACTTCACCTTCGTTAACCGGGTGGCTGTGTAGTATTGATATGACCTGTGTCAAAGATTCACTGCTGCCTGCCAGCTCAGGAACACTGCAAAAATAGAAAATGCTAATGTAATGTACTTCTGTGTCTGGAGGAATTAGAAGCATGAACATGTTTAATTCACCTTAAATTCACAGAAATATCAAAACTAAAGACGGAAAAGACCTGTTTAGGTCTTTGAGTCCATTCTCCTGACAATGCAGAATTCTTCCCTCCCATGGAAACTTTCCTAAAGTTTTGTCTAGTCTAAATTTATATAGGGTTTCTATAAAATGATGGGATTTCTACCTCATCCCTTTGTAGATTATTTTAAAAGCATAATTAATCTGTGTTGAATCCCTTTTCCTTATATTCGGTATATATTTTCTATTTAACCCCAGTTACACACACACTGTTCAAATATTGGCTATATTATGCCCCCAGCCTGACCTCCTTGACCTTCATTTAGGACTGCTTTTCATTTGTTCTCATAAATCAAGTGCTTCAGACTCTTGATCACTTTTGTTCCTGTTCTCTGAATTCTGAGCAATTTGTAAATATCATTTTGGTAATAAGTTGTTGTGGTCATGTTGGTCCCAGCTCAAAAGTTTGTCTCTCTCACCAACAGATGTTGGTTCAATAAAAGCTATTACCTCACCCACCTAATTGTTCTGGTAATAAGTTGAACAGAACTCAATGTATTAGTCCAGGTGTGTTGGGTATGATTCTTCTGCCAGAGATGCTATTACCCCTTGGTCTGTGACAGGATGCCTCTGTGTATGCAGCCTAAATTTGCATTGGCCTGTTTCACTACTAAATTGTATGGCATACTCCGGGGTAACTTATTCTCCACTGTTCTCCTTAGTAATTGACTATTTATGTTTGAACAATATTTCCCATAAACTCCTTAGCCTGCATACTGAATTTCCAACATGAATCTTATTTTGTTTTGTACTTCTAACCCCTCTTTTATCACTGGTACATTTTGAGGTAAGAGGCCCTTTCACTCCCTCCACAGTTTTCTAGAGGCAACAGGCTGCCTCCTTTCCCATCTTCTCTCTTTGTAAGGGCTGTCAATCTCACCAATCCAAAGAGTGGGTCTTCTGCAGGAGGTGGACTGGCCATGCCACATTGAGCAACCATGTGACTACAGTAACACTCGTCTTGTTCCCACTGTGCTATGTCTTCCAGTGGTGTGGGGCAGAATACGCCTGTGCTATTAAGGAACACCTCAGTCCTAGCTCAGGAGGGTCCGGTTCCAAAAGCAGGGTTTCCCATAAAGCAAGGTATGATTTCCATGAGGCCGAGTAAGTTTCCTATTAGCCTGGTACACTAAGGGGAATTTCTTCCCCATTTTTCATAGAAACAGTGCTGCAGAGTTGTGAGGAATTTCACAGAAAAGGGTAAGCTACTATGCTCTTCGTATTATTGTTAAGCATTGTTCGGCATAGGAGGCAGAAATGCTGGTGTCTTCTGGGCCCCTTTCTGACAAGGGCCTATGAAGTGAACTGACATGGCAGAGGATATTCTCTCACCCCAACCCAAAGAAGAGTGCCCTTTGCTCCCTGGGATCAGGCGATTCTTCCCCCCCCCCACCACCACCACCATCACCACCACACACAGCAAGAGAAAGTGGAGACCTGTGGGTAAGCTTGAAGTTGCTGTGAGCAGCAGATAAGAATTCACAAAATTCCAGGTTGTAACACTGTGAATGGTAAAAATTTGAGTTCTGTTCTGAATTTCAAATACGCTGTGTTGAAGTGAGTTATCCCATCTGTAATTTACTGGAAAACAGCAATATGTAAAAAGAGAATAATACTCAAGAGAAATAATGTTTATATTGAACATCAGTAAACATAATGTAACACACTTGAAAGAGGGGGTGCACTGAAACCAAATTATTGTATATCCCTTCCTTCCCCCTCTCCTAAGAAGTGGGGATTTTCTAAGCACCTCATGAGGAGTCAGCATATTCCATAAAATAGAAGGCTTTCCTAGCAGTCTTTAACAATCTAACCTTTTGAACATTCATTCAACAATCTGAAGCAGATGGGATTTATCTAGATAGCAGCTCAATCAGATTCTTTGGAGCAGTTCTGCAAAGCAATCAGACACAGATAACAAAACCTTAACATATTTGCCACTTAGGAAGCCAGGGTAAATTGTCTTGGGGAAAATGATCTCATTCTTCCATTGAGAAGAAGTCTGATCTCTGAAGTTTCAATATCTGTAATGTCAACATGATGTTTTGGAACAATTTCTAAGACCACATTTTTGCACTTCAGCACTGTGATAGCAGATGCCTGGAACAAATTGGTTGCAGAACTAGACGTCTAAACTAGGAAGATGTGATCATTCCTGTAAAAGATAAGTAGCTAACTGCTCTGTTAATCTGGTATGCTCTTCAAAGCACCCAGTTTTCAATAAATTACAGAAGGAATTCTACACTAATTAGGGAGCAACTAAACTTATGCTAATTCTTGTGTGTTTAATAATTTAATAGTAAACGATTAACAGTAATTTACCTTTCCTCTCAGAATTTCATTTTCATAGTGTTTAATTTCTCAACCACTGCATTCTGTAAATGCCAATTCTTTTTTTTTTTTTCACTCTACAAAAGACTGGGTTTAACCTATCACTGCAATAAGAAACTAAACTGTTCAAATAAAACAGATATTATTCTTAATTTTTTCTACTATGTTTTTCACTCCAAAGCTGAAGACTACAGAATTCCTCTATCATACTATGAAGTTGATTGTGTTTTCAACCTCATTTGGTATTTAATTTTAATTTTATTTTAATGCAAAATATTAAGACATATACAATGTATAAAATGCAAAACACAAGTGTTCGAGCCTCCAATCCATTGTACATATTCAACTCCCATTGACTTATTGAAGGTTTTGTATGCACAACAACTACGACATTGATCCCAAACCAATCACCATGGGGCAGAATAAAGTAGGAAATAATAATTAAATACGCAATTTTGAATTATGAGATACTGTGCCACTTTTATATTAAAGACCATCACTGTCAAATTGATTACTTTGTAAGATTAAGAAATCTCAAAATGTCTGTCTGTGACTATGAAACAGAAATAGAAGGAAATGAATTGAATTCTCTACTGGCAAACTTCACTTTTTTATGGCACAGGATTATCAGCTTGTACAAATCAAAATGGGCCCAGTTGAGAACAAGAGTTGATAATCTAGCCTCAAAGGTAAAAGTGATAGTGGGAGAATGCTAGCTCTGTGGCATCACTCCTCATACCCAGAAATTTGTTCAATCCCTTTTTCTGTTGCTTTATAGGTCAAGGCTCTGCACAGTTAGAAGGATCCAGAAGCAGAGTGTGAAGTCCTAAAGCAGTTACACTCCATGACATACTGCCCTCTAGAGGCACACAAGTTCTCAAACTCCAGTACAGTGACTACTAGTGGTTCAAAGAACACTTTTTGGTGCTTGGCAGAGCCTGAGTTTACTGGTCAGATGGTTGCTAGTCCAACTGCTAAATCACATAAAAAGCCATATATAAGTGTGGGAATGTATCATCCTTACGCCAACCTAATGGAAAGTTCCATGAGGAGAAAAGGGTCACGATGGGACACTTGCCAGGCAATGGCTCATGGCCTTGTAAGACAAAGGCACTCCCTGGTGGTCTAGGGATTATATAAGATGAGGTAAACAAGGTGATAAATCATGGCCTTATGTAAGGAACGGTTGAACCAATCGGTGTGGGGCTATACATGTGATAAACACATGATTCTCCTTCTTGTCCAATCCGTAGATGTGTGATTATAGCCTAATTGTGTTATGTAATGTTGAGAAAAACTATAAAAGAAAGCTTGTAATAAACAGGATTCGATTCAGCTTGCAACCACATTGGTCGTGTGCTTTATCCGCTCCGCATGGGACCCCACATATAAGCAACTGCTGTATTTGTTACACTGATATGTGTGGTTGGAAATGGATTTGGGATTTTTTCCCATGGTGACAAATTACAGGGTTATTGATTCATGAAACACTTTCTATATTAAGTTGTGGTCTGTACTATGAAAATATTTGAGAATCCCCATTGTCGAAGAGCTAGAGATGTAAACTTTCTAGAAATTCTGAAGGCATGAAAAAACACCAGGCTTTTTTTAGGGGGTGGGAGATGTTGGGGGGAAATGGAAAATTTCAGAAACAATGAAATATCTGCAGTAGTTACTTGCTTATCACAACTAAACTTTATTTACTTCTTTAAGAATAAGAAATGAACTATATATAATTGTTAGCACATAGGGCACGTCTTCACTACCCGCCGGATCGGCGGGTAGCAATCGATCTATTGGGGATCAACTTATCGCATCTAGTGAAGAGCGATAAAATCGATCCCCGATGGCTCTGCCGTCGACTCCAGAAATCCACCGCGGCAAGAGGCAGAAGCGGAGTCGACGGTGGCACGGAAGCGGTCGACTCGCCGCCATCCTCACAGCCAGGTAAGTTGACCTAAAATACGCAACTTCAGCTACGCTATTCACATAGCTGAAGTTGCGTATCTTAGGTCGACCCCACCCCCCGTAGAGTAGACCTAGCCATAGAAAGTACTGATAGGTATATTTATGAAATGAATAAGTATAAATTCTTTACCTTTGAATGATAAATAAGTATATCTACTATTAGAGCTACAGCTGCACACTAAGGTACTTAAATGTATCTTTTGCCTGTTGTCACATCTCTTAAAAAAAAAATGGGGGGAGGAATGAAAAATGTTGAAAATAGAACGCATCAAATATTGTTGACTTGTAAATTAAAAGGAATGTTATATCTATAGGGCTCAGAAATAGTATGTAAATAGAGACCTGATGTTATAATGTAGATACAGAAGAAACTCCCTTTTCTAGAGAAAAAGCTCAGAAAATGAACATCCCATACTGATGCATTGTAATGTAGTTTACACAGCACAATATTAAGGAGCCACAGTAAATTTGAGTATATAGTTTATGGTAAACATTAGACTCTTTAATAGTGCATTATCATCATAAATAGTATCATAATTGTAGGAAAAACTAGCCATCCTATAAACAAGTGTAATATAACTTAAACAGTTTTTCCTTGTGACTTCTCAAATCAGAATCTGTGTCTGAAAGATCCACAACTTCTTATTCTGAACTTCCACTATGATCTTCATGTACCTCATTAAATTGAGGATATTCACAAACTGAAACAAGCTTCTCAACTTGTTCACCCGTTAGACACACAAAATCAAGGAATGGGCTATTTCCAAACACTCACTAGATTCACATGCTGCAGAAAATGGAGCAATCTGAAGTAGATGAGAAGCTAGAGGAGTCAGAGGTTGTATTGTACAAAGGCCTTGCCACCATGCTATAGGAGCAATGTGCTTGGCAGATTGCCAGATTGCACTAATGGACCAAATACTTGAAGAGGTTCTTCATCTGCAATGGTTGAAACTATTTTTCCAATATTGGGTCCAAAGTACGTTGTTTGTTTAGAAACCCAGTGAAATTCTGTAGCAATGCAATCATCACTAACATTGCTACCTTTGAACCTCGGATCTAAGAGGTTTTTGCTGCAGCATGTATTGCTTTTCAGCAGAACCCTTCTCATCCATGAATAAAGTCCTTCACTTTTACTTCTTCCTGACTTGAGTGAAGATGCACTTCAGTTCTCAAAAACCAGTTGTCTTGACCATATGTGAGAAATCTCTGACAAAAGTGCTTTGTCTGATTCAGATACAGAGACTGCAGGAGCAATTGACTTTAGAATCTTCAGAGAATTCTGCAGGTGAATCCAAAGATATCTCATCAAGTACAGTGTGCTATACACTTTAAATCTTCAATTATTAGGGTTACCATATTTCCCAACGAGAAAACGGGACACTGCACGGGGCTCATCCCCATCCTCGTATGGAACTGATGTGAGCTGCTCACCTGAGCCCTCTCCCAAGCAAGGAGCTGGTCCGAGCCCGCCACACTGGGCTGGTGTTGCTGCTCTTCCCCCCTCCAGAAAAAAAATGTTCCTGTTCACCCCACTAAGTGGGCACGCCCGACTTTTTTGGTAAAACTGGGCATTTGTCCCATTTGCTCTTGATCTGATGGTGAGTTGGCAAGAGCAAATCGGACAAATGGTCCCCCCTACACACCAAATTAGGATGCCTGGGACAGGTCTTAAAAAGGGGACTGTCTGCGGGCAAAACAGGATGTATGGTAACCCTATTGATTATCCCTGTTTCTTGAAGAGCTTCTTTGTTTTTTAATAATGTTTCAAATGGCATCAGTGCCCCAAAACATCTTGTTTTGCAAGAAAGTTTGCCATTTTATTCTATGGTTTTCTTCCAGTTTCTTAACGTCTGCAGCTGCATAGTTTGGAGATATAACTTTCTGAAGTTTTCTAGATGTTTTCCAGTGTGCCCAACTTCATGAAATCATTACAAAGCAAGTTTAGGCTGTGGGAAGGACATCCTAGTGCAGTAATATGTGGATATTTGTCCATTGTGAAATCTCAGGTTGCTTTCATATTATTGGCATCTTCATAGAGCAGATGACTACTTATTCCCAATCTTCATTAGTACTTCATACATTTCGCTAGTAATATACTCTGCAGCACGTCTATTCTCTCCTGTTTCAATGCTTTTGTGAAAAAATAGGTGCTAGCACAAAGTTTGATTCTTTCTCCCCATTTGTCCACCTATCTGTACATATTGCCAAAGTGCTTCATTGATTTTTTTTTTCTTGCACAGTTAAACATTCATATTCTGATGGTAGAAGAGACTTACTCAAAGAATGTGTGCTCTGTAACTGATGTGGTGGTCTTAATAGTTTAAATGCCGCCTGCTAATAACTGTTTTAAGTGACTGATAATGAAGTACCAGAAGTGTGTATCATTCTTGTGAGAGCTTGGTCAATTTTTTTGTTGATATTCAGGTGTCATCTTGGATATAAAATAAGTCATTCTTAGGTGTCTTTTAGATATAGTTGGTTGAGATGCCTGTTTTGCTGATGACTGAGGAGCTGAACTTGAGTGTATAACACTTCCAGATGGTGATGTCACAGAAGAACAACTACTTCTGGATCGAAAATGTTTTGCAAATGCAACCAGTGTTAGTGTCATCTACCTCATGCTCATCATCTTGACCTTCATTTTAACTCAGGAAATATTGCTTAATGTCTGCAGGATGTTTCATGCAGGCAAAGATGTGTTAGTCATCTTAGTAGATTTTGGAATGCATATTTCATTTGGCAGTATTTACAAAACACAGGTATCATTTTGTCTGAATGACTTTGTGTGCGAACTCTTCCATATGTTACAAGATGATCGATCACACCGGTTTGAAAATAATAAGAGCACCTCTATGCTAAGTGTGGTTGGTTCCTCCTGTGAATCTCAATATCAGGACTCAGAGGCAGGGTCCATTCCAGCTCCCCAAGACTGTCTTCTGAGGCCCTGTTGGCACTGGAGTCTTGCTATCAGCACTAATGACTCTAGACAAGCAGGCAGGCAGCAGATTGTTGTTCTCTTGTAGGAAAAAGGGTGTGAACCTCCTAGTCTCCTGAGAAGAGTTGATTTCCCTGGGATGAGTGGGCAGCTCACCAGGGCCAGTCAGGAGGACAGCAACTTCAGGGTTGAGGCTGCTTCTCCTCTCCTGCTCACATTGTCTCCTTAGCAACTCTATTTCCAATAGCCTACAGATGTGCTATTAGAATTTAATTTCTGAGAGAAATGTGGTTTTTGCATTTGGGTAGCCAAAGGCAAAATAATTTGTGCAAGAACCCAAAGTACAACACGAAAAAGGGTTGCCTCTCTATATTACTGGAGCTTCCCTTCTTTGTAGATTTCTTGGATCTGCATGCATGGGATGCTCACACCCTACCTCTTTTGCATCTCTCTAAAGCCATGAGAGGAAGAGTAAAAGGAAACTCCGTTACCTGAGCCCTATTTTTCCCCTTCCATGAGTATTTCCACAACAGACATCGGTGTCAACCTAATTCTGCAACATGAAAATCTCAGTATGTCATTGCCAATCATCTCAGTCCTGAACTGTGTCCAAGTGGGTCAAATGAAAGCTACCAAGTTCATTGATGTGGACACAGTGGTAAAATGAGAACTGATGTATGCCTGGAATTAAGCAAGAGGCTGCACCTTTTGTTAAACTTTAACACAAGGGAGGGACATTACCCTCTCCTGCACACACGCATGCACTCACTCTCTCTCCCCTTCGCTCCCCCTTTTCTCTCCCACTCCTATATCAGGCATTTAATTGGTTCCAGTGCAGGTGTTACAGGGCTCCTTGCCATATAACCCATAACGTGGGGAAGGCTCTCCTCAGCCTTCCCCCCCAGGACTCATCTGTGTGTCCTAGCACTGTACTGCTGCCCCTCATCCCCACCAGGGGATCAGAAGGAGCAGCAGGGAGGGTGCCTGTGAGAGACTCAAGGTCAGACTTCAGCCCGTGAAGGTCACAAGGTCTCACCCTATCACATGAATCCAAGGCCAACCAATATCCTAGGTCTTTTACTTCTGGGAACTGTTCATTTTATTCTCTTAACTGCCCTGGAAACTTCACCCCAGTAACTCAGTTATGTACTAAGCGCATTCGTACTTTAACCCACTGTGGCTTGCAGATGCTGCAAGGAAGGCAAAAAATGCCCTGGTCCTCTGCCAATTGGCCTATGGGAGAAAAAAATCCTTCCTGCCCTCCTAACCAGGTGATCAGCTAGACTCTCAGCATCTGTCAGGAAAGGTTCCCATTTGTAGTTTGAGAGTATGGTGGGCTGCTAGATTGGAGCCAAAAGTTTCTTCACATCCTACCCTGGGCTAACTCTTGGGAGCTGAGGAATGCTGGCTGATCAACACTCCTCTCCCCATATGACCAACGATTGCCAGTGGGGAGCTTCCTATTTTCCTTTGGTGAGCATCTCCCTCCCTTGCCACTGGGACTGTCCCATTTCACTGCCTGCCCCATCAATTTCCCCCACCCGTTGATGTGGGTGGCATTATTTAAAACTGTTTTTGTTGATATCCTATCTTTACTGAAACTTCCTTCTGGCTCCATCTTGGAATAAATGTAGTCCTTATTGTATCACTTGTTTGGAGCTCTTTCATCTCCTTGTGTTTACATATAAAGCTTTTGTACACCGACAGACCCCAGTTGTCAGCAGGTGGGATTGAACCTGGGATCTCTGGAGTTTAGTCCATGAGCCTCACTGCATGAGCTAAAAGCCAACTGGCCATTAGCTAAGCTGTAGAGCAGACTCATTAATCTCTAAGTGGTCTCAGTGCCACTAGACAGGACAGAACACCATACTCAGGAGATGTGTGGGTCACACCAGCATAACAATAATCATAATAAAGCAAAACCAAACAAGAACACAAAAATCCCTCACAGACTTTTTGCAAAATATTGACCGGTCGCCCAAATGCTTCACTTTTATATCAGAAAAATGTGTTTTTTTGGTAAGGAATATGCTATTTTATCACTAAAATTTATTCCCTGGTGAAAATGATGACATATCCCCTATAGGACATATATTAATATTTATTTTTTTTATTATCTTGTTGAGGGGAAACGAATCTAACATGTCAGTCCAGACCAAATTTGCTGGTTTTCCACAAATATGCTCCAGAACATTGTTTCATCATGATACCAAAGGCTTTTGAGTGTTTAGTGTGAATGATGGAAAGGATTTGACAGGTGCAATATCAGAAATGTGGCAAAAATTCAAAGTGAAAATAGGAAAGCTTTTTGCCTTTTAAACCACCAGGAAATATGTTATTTGGTTTGATTTACACCTGTTTTGTTTTAAATTGTTTTACAAGTGAAGCACAATTTGATCTTGCCTTGCTTACGTAAATAGGTGCCTTCTGAGAGATCTAGTGAACTGTTATGGAATAAAATGCAAATAAAATACTATTGCACAGTTTAAATATTTCATGACATTTGGTGATCCTGAAAACATAAATACAAAGTGATTTCCTCCTTAATCAAATGACTGTTGAAAGGGATTGAACAGAAAAATACAACCAAATATAAGCTTCATATGGGATCACATCTATTTTATAAATGGACAATGTTGTTTTTCTTGTTTTATTAACATAGAAGACATGGAATATTATGTTACTTTTTTAATAAAAAAGGAAAGCTCACTTAACTCTAGGGTTATCTCAGGGATATAATAAAACTCAGATGATATAGTCACTTGACTTTGTGTGTGTGTGTGTGTGTGTGTGTGTGTGTCTTGCAGTACACACAAATATTACTAATCCACTCCCTATCCATTATGTAATATTTTTAAATAAGAACTAAATTGAAAAGGAGTTCTGGTTAAATTGTATTTTGTGGCAGATCTGCAATAGAATGACAGTAGTTGTGAAAATGTCAGTGGCTACACTGATGCAATATTTTTTTAATAGAGCCTATTATACATCTTGGAATAGCTACTACTATAGCAACATTAAAAATTCCAGACCAGAAGTGCCACTAGTGCACATCAGCTGTGCCAGTTTACACCTGCTGAGGGTCTGGATCACTATATTTTAGATGTTGTTAAAGTCAGATTCAGTTTGAATATGGATTTCACTATCTTTTGATTTCCCCAGTTGAAATAGCCACATGATGGAAATAAGATAATTTATGGTAGTTATATTTACAAATCTACCTACACAGAAATATTATAAAATGTTAATATTAATAATATAATCTGCACACTTAAAAAATTAAGTTACATGCATGCAATACTTTGAATCTAATTCTTCCAAGACTCAGAGCCAGATTGTAGTATGTTCCAAAGGCAGCCAACAATGGGGAGTTCTTGACATACATCCTAGCAAAACGACAGAATAACAAGCAAACAAAAGGGGTGGGGGCAATTTCTGTCATCAGTAAAACTGGTGCAACTCACTTGAAAATACTGATGTTGCTGTGGTGGAACTGAGAGGTTTGAAGCAGCAGCTTCCTTTGTTTGTTGGAGTCAGCAGTAGGAGCTTGTTGCATCAACTGGGTTACTTTGAGTAAAATACGATGCGCTAAGAGCAGGGCCACTGAGAGCGGGTTCGGGCCCCGGTGAAAAAAAATTTTTGGGCCCCCAGCAAGGGCGGACCAGCTAAACAGGGCAGATGAGATGGGGGGGGGAAGCCGGGCCCCGGGCCCCCTTCCGGACGGCCGGGCCCTGGTAATTTGTACCGGCTTCCCCCTCCCCCGCCTCGTTGGCCCTGACTAAGAGTCTGGTGTTGCATTCTCTCACTTTTGCTTTTGGTGGAAATTGAGGGCACTACGTACCTTATGGGATTGGATCCTGTGTTACTACTTCTCAGATTTATACAGCACCTGCTGTTTAATACATATCTTCTGACTTGCCTTCCATTCTTCTGGCTCATCCAAGTTGCAATCTTTGTGGTTTCCTTGTTGTCACTCTAAAATAATTCAGGTGCAAACTTCATATGATTCCACAAATAATACTAATAAAATCTTGAAATATGTACAGTACTAAAATATTTTACTCTCCTGATTACTGAATACACTGATAATATATACTATTAGATTTGTATAACAACATTCATTTACTAAGTCTGAACACTTTTCAGATATTAATTATTTAGATAGAGAAGTATTATGATATTTTACAGCTGGGTAAATAGAGGAGTTTTCAAAACAATCCACTATTTTGTGGTTCCTCAGTTTTTACATGTGCAGCTTGAGATACCTCTTGACTCCCTTCTGTGGTGTTGAGCTCCTTCACTGATGATTGAAGTCCCTGGGAAATCTGGATGTTCAGCACTTCTGAAATAAGTTCAAACATGTTTCATAATGGGTGCCCATAAACTGAAAGTACCCAAAAATCAGTGACTTTTTTTTTTTTAAATATTGTCCAAGAAGCTTGTCAAATGTAATACCATGTTTCAGTGGGAGAGCTAGAATCAAACACAAGTGTTCTGGCCTCAAGTCTCCTCCTGCAATGGGGATTTGCATCTGAATGTTTCTTCATTTTAATTAGGCAAACACATTTGAAATAAAAACTTTGTGTAAGAATACACATGAGAACTGAGAAAATCAAAACCTTCCATTCTTCACGCAGGTTTTTCAGGCCAATACTGTGACATAGAAGTGAATGGATGTGATTTGGGGCCCTGCTTGAATGGTGCTGTCTGTCAGAATAAAGTCAATGGATATGATTGTTTTTGCCCTGAAGGTAAGTTCAAAATAATGTATTTTTATTATAAGTGACAATTTGCAAAAATTGCCTGAGGATTATGAGGTGTCTTCCTGACAGTCTTCAAAGCATTTGTTAGAACTTTTTCCCTGTCAAGATATGTTATTCATTTCTGAAGTCTCATTTGCATCTATGTCCATCAAAGCAAACTACAAATCAAATGTTCACACAAAAGATACAAATAGTATATTTGTAAGTGTTATGTCTCATTCTATAGCCATGATTTTAACAATGATAGAATGACGGTAATGAAAGCAAATGGACAACATGTGAACTTTACAGAATTCTCGATTAACAAGTTTACCAGGAAAATACCTGGTACAGCTAAACAGCCAGGCACTTTGAACCTGAGTATCATACACAAAATTATAATAGAAATAATACTACTTTTTGGAATGAAGCTACAGTGCCAAGCATTTTAGAGCTCTCTCTTCCTTCAGAAAAAGGTGTTCTATTTTTTTTTCTTCCTTTTTTTTGTCTATTTCTATATAAACACAACATTGTTCAATGTCAACTACTATGTGTGATTGCAGGGAAGGTTTACAGAACTAATTTTGAGTATATTTTTCAATGAGAGTCTTTTTAATATACTTTTATGAGTGGTTTCCTTTTGGAATATTGCTAGGATTTTTTTTTCCTTTTGTGGGGGGGCTTACGAGGAGGAGGATCAGTGTTATAATTTGGAAAGATGAAGTTGTCTGGTGTATTTATAACTGGAACATCTATCACAGCTTACTTTTCATCTCTAAAAAAATTATATGTTCAAAGTTTGAGATGAAGCTTCCTGTTCATTACATTTCTTGTAAATTTTAAAGACATTGGATACCAGTACAAGCATTATAATCTGAATGCTATTTTGAAAAACATAATATAAAATGAAATTGTTGCAAATAATTTTATTAAAATGTCACCTCCACCATTAGTTAGCTTTAAATTTGAAGCCAATATGGGTATTGGATATGAGTTGAAAATTAAGGTTAGATGAGATCATTTCACTATTTATTCTGCTTGACTCGCTTAGATCATTTGAGTTAGGAAAATAAATCTTGGCATTCATACTGATCATGCTGTAGTTTACTTGTTACCTGTGAGACATGGGTCTGATTAAACTCTGATTGCGAATGAGAACAGTTACTGTATACATTATTAATGAACTCAAAGTAATTGTCAAGCTTTATGACTTAGGGATCAGTGGAAATTGGTTCCATGGTCAGTTTGAGAAATTATGAGAATATGCCATGCACTGAAGGTGCTGATAGCTTAGCATTTGTCATGGTCTTCCTGCAGCCCTGGCCTGTGACAGCACTAATGATAGTCATTTTGTAGCGTGACCATGCATTAGAATACATTTACAAGAATATAAAATGTCAGATATTGGAGTGGAGATTCTTCAGCAGATTTTGTGTTAAGAAATCTCTGATACTCCTAGTAGTTAGAATTTTCTAAAAGTTAGTTGCTCATAGTCTCCATTCTGTAGATATTAATGGATGGCTAAGGCAACCACTAATGATGTGGGTAGCTGTATTCAGTTCCAAATAAACGAGATATGTGTGCTGACTTCTGCACTATACTGCTGGAAAATATTCCACTGTAATAAATAGCAGAGCCAGGACTGAGGTTCATAAAATATTTGCGTTCACTCCCCAGGAGATTCCTGCTAGCAAGGCAGTGCGAGAGATGATCTTTTTTTTGTGTTCCAGATGGAATTGGTATGTTAAACTGCAGTGCAGTTTAACTCTTAAAAAAGTGGCAAATGGCTGGAAAGGAAGTGGACCAATTTTCAACACATACTATAAGGGCCAGTTGGAAGGTTGTTGTTTCTGTTTTAGACTCACTAAATATAAGTCTCTATTGATGTGGTTAGAGCATTAATGTCCTTGCTGAGTGATTATTAATGTGAGGTAGAATGTAAAGAAATTTAGAAGTGATGAAATGGATAAAACAGAATCTGTTCGGGTCAAAATCACTTTGGAGAAGAAAGCTACTAAATATTCACTTGGGATAGTGCTTGGGGTACATACAGACCCCCAGGATCCAATTTGGATATGGATAGAGACCTCTTTAATGTTTTTAATAAAATAAATGCTACTGGGAATTGTGTGATTATGGGAGACATTAACTTCCCAGATATAGATTGGAGGAAAAGTGCTACTAATAATATTAGGTGACAGATTTTCCTGGATGTGATAGCTGACAGATTTCTTCACCAAATAGTCGCTGAACTGACAAGAGGTTCATTTTAGATTTAGTATTGTAGTGAGGACCTCATGGAAAAATTGGTTGGTGAGGACAACCTGGGAGTGATCATGAGGTAATTCAGTTTAAACTAAATGGAAGTATAAACAAAAAATAGATCTGTGCTAATAATATTTGCAGATGACTCACAGTTGGGAGATATTACTAATACAAAGGAGGATCAGAAGATGAAGATCTGGACAACCTTGTAAACTGGAGTAATAGAAATGTGATGAAATTAAATACGCAAAAGTGCAAGGTCATGCACTTAGGGCCTAACAACAAGAATTTTTGCTCTAAACTTGGGACTTATCAGTTCTTTCTCCACCACTGCATATTTTTGTTCTCTTGGAAGGAGTTTCCGACTGAGGTATAGAATTGGGTGTTCCTCCTCCCTGACCATCTGTGATAGAACGGCCCACAACCCTACTTCCGACGCATCCGTCTGCAGGATAAACTCCTTGGTGAAATCAGGGGCTATGCGTACGGGGTTACTGCAGAGGGCAGTCCATAGGTCTGCGAATGCTTCCTCTGCTGCGTCAGACCATCTCACCAGATCAGGTCCACAGGCTTTCACTAGGCCTGTCAGGGGGCTTGCCCTTGTGGCAAAGTGGGGGATAAATCGTCGGTAATACCCCACCACACCTAGGAATGCCCGGACTTGTTTCTTGCGACTTGGTCGGGGCCAATTTTGGATGGCCTCTAACTTGTTCACTTGGGGTTTTACCAGATCTTTTCCTACAATGTAGCCAAGATATTTGGCCTCTCTAAACCCTACAGCGCACTTGGCAGGGTTTGCTGTAAGGCCAGCTCGCCTGAAGGTATCGAGAACTGCCTCCACCTTCTCCAGGTGGGTTTCCCAGTTTGGGGTATGAATGGCCACATTGTCCAAGTAGGCAGCAGCATAACTGTTATGCGGGTGTAATAGCTTGTCCATGAGGCGCTGGAAGGTAGCTGGGGCCCCATGTAGTCCAAAAGGGAGGACAGTATATTGAAAAAGACCCTCTGGTGTAGAGAATGCAGTCTTTTCCTTTGCGTCTTCCGCAAGGGGAATCTGCCAGTACCCCCTTGTAAAGTCTAGGGTGGTCAAGTACCGGGCATTTCCCAGACACGAAGTGGTAGTCCCCTCATGTATCGGTCAATGACCAGAACCGCTAGTATCTCTTCCGGACTCCAGGACTCTGTTTGCAACCACTTTCATGCAAGATGGATGAGGTCATACAATTGGGACCACGGGGTTTTGTCTTCCTGATACCTCCAACCATGATACTGCTGGGCCCGCATTGCTGTCCTTACCCCAGATCTGGCCAGGATCTCTGCTTTCAGCTGGGGTAGTCTGCCGCAGCCTCTTCAGGCAGATCATGGTAGGCCTTCTGGGCCTCCCAACACAGGAATGGGGCAAGGATGTCAGCAAACTGATCTCGAGGCCAGGCCTCCCGTGGGGTAGGAGTCGCTTGCAGGTTTAAACTAGTGTAAATGGTGGATTCTCTCTAACTTGAAGTCTTCAAATCATGATTTGAGGATTGCAGTAACTTAGCCAGAAATATGGGTCCATTGCAAGAGTGGGTGAGGTTCTGTGGCCTGCAATGTGCAAAAGGGCAGACTAAGCCCAGAAGGGACCATCATGATCATCTAAAGTCTGAGCTTATAACCTTCATGTAGATTGTTACCCACATCAGCGAGACAGATATCATCTGTATATATATATATATACTCACCAGCCTTAGTTGTTGATAGTCATAAGTATATAAGTTGAAAAGGGGAGGAGCTAGAACAGATCCTTCTGGGAGTCCATGATTAAGCTGTCTGGAGTTGTGTCCAGCTTGCAAGATGACTCTCCAATTTATTATAATATTCATGATAAACCACATTATGGGTTTTCAGTGAATAGTCTACAACAATTTGGCAGTCAACTTTACATGCCAGATAGTATCAGATGCAGTTGATATATCCACCAAAATGGCACCAATTATCTTGCCCTTCTCAGAGGCATCTTCAGTGTCTTGTGTTAGGTAAACGTCTTGATTGTGAATTCATAATACTCATCTGAAGCCAAACTGAACAAAGGGCAGTTGTGTTTGGATAACCTCATTGATGTTCATCAGAATCAATTTCTCCATAAGCTTGTATGCAACACAAAGGAGAGAGATGGGTTGGTAGCTCTTGGGATCTTCCAGTAGTTTTTCTGGATTCAGAATATCTACGAACTTTGCTCTGTGCTAGACTTTTGCAATGCAGATGTCCCCAAAACATCAGGTGAGGTAACAATGCAGCCAGCTTTTGGGCCCATGTGAAGTAGAACTCTATGTGGACATAATCCAGGCCTGGAGCCTTTCCTCATTTCATAAGCTTTATGGCCTAGTCCAGCTCTTTATCTGGAAAAGGAGCCATCAAGTTTGAATCCACATTAGGATCCTGGAACCTCTCTAACCTCAGTTTTGACTGCAAAGCTAAAAGATTTATCCAAGTTCTGTGTATAGCCATTAGCCTCTAGCTGGGATGCAATAGCATTTGCAGTGACTGGAAACTCCTTTTTGCTGAGACTGGAATCTCCAGAAAATCTTTTAATGGTCTGCCAGACTTTTTCCAGCTAGAAAGAGTAAAGACCATCTTTGTGACTGTTGCATTTGGGCGTGCAATCAAGACTAGTGAGACATTGTGTCACCCCTTGTCCTGTCACTGAGGGCTTTAAAATCCTCTGCTGTTGTAGCTCCCTGTCTGGACGCTCTCAGCCAGCATATAACACACATTTAGTGTCTGTGTGATGACCAGGCTTGGTTCAGCTACTCTGACTCAAGCAGCATGCTTGTTACATCACAGACACACTTTGGTCTCCATCAACCTTGATTACTACTTGCAAGGTGACCTCCAACAAACCCCAAATTTCCTGAAAACCATCTGCCCTGAAGGGTCCAGACTTCTCCTGGAACATTCAAAGAATTACTAATGTTTGTTTCTTTAAAGAGATAAAAGCACAGCTTACTAGTTTAACTGGAGTTAACAGTCACTTCAATTCAAACACTGCATTGGGCTGGTTTAGATTAAAAGTAAAACAAGTTTATTAACAAAAAGAGGGAGGTTTTAAGTGAGTTCAAGTACAAGGGTAAAGACCAAATGGTTACAAACAAATAACATTAAAATATGATTTTAATGGCTAAGGCCTAATTTAATAAGCTACAATCTTTGTTCAAGGTCATTATCTCAACAGTCATCTGTTCCAGAGACTTCAATCCCCTTGGTTGAAGGATCCATCTTTCTCAACTTGCAAAAACTCTAGCTCCCTTTTTCTGTATAATGATGGATGCCAAGAAGTCATCTTCTCTTTCCTTATATATTCCCAAACTCACTGTTGTGTCCACAGACTCAGGAAGAACATATGATATTCTTTCCTTCCTGTGGAATTCCCATCCCCCTTCTGATTCATATGTAAATGGTGATTCCATTGTTTTTTGCTTCATTTTATTGGAGACAGGTAGTGAGCTGCATTTGCTTCTATCTGGGAGAAAATCCCTTTTTCCTTTTGTTTGATCACAGACTTTAAAGCATAATAGCAGTGAGCATTTATAACTCTTTCATATAGTCTTAACACGAACATTTTACCATGATATTAATCAGCAGTGTGCCATTAGCATTCATAAAAGACCATACCTGATACATTTGTATAATACAGTAATATTGTATACAATCAATTGATTCATTTGCTTATCATTTGAGATTCAAAGTCTGTCTTTATAGCCCAGATAAAGTTTCTCTCCGCTGCTAAGGTATAGACATCATGTTGTCTTCTCCCCCTCTTGCTAGCTTGATGGCTTTGTTTACCTTATATGTAAATAGACCTTCATTGTCTCTGACTGATGAGCAGGCTGGACAGACAAACAAATACACATTCCTTTGTCTAAGATAGACCATATGTATGCATTACTTGTCAAACACATTTTAAGAATATAATTCTGCATATATCTATAACTTTTTGTACACACCTGCACATACGTCACAGAGGAATATTAACAATGAGTGAGCTATTAGTTTTTCAGTGGTATCTTACATGCCACCTTTTGTGTATCTATCATGACAATAGTGTGTTAGACTTGACAAGAATTGCTGATGCAGACTAGTGTACTACCAATGGCTTCTATGTCATACTGTCTCTCTCCATTGACCATTCCTGCTGACTAGAACAGGCACAGCAGCTGTCACAATGCAGAAATTTGGCTTATCCCAATCTTCAAACTATGACTATGGGCCAGCAATGAAGATGATCAAATGTTGTGGAGGAGTACACAATTAGAAGATTGGCGGGTGGACGGCAACACCTTGTTGCCCTTGATGATATGGAGTTAGATTGCTAAACAATCTAGAGATCAACTTGAAATGCACATCAAAGAAGTCTTTTGTAGAAAACCCTAACCCTAAGTAATGAAAATAAAATAGATACATAAAAAATGTATCAATATTGATTTTAAACTATGTTTGCAAATCAGTCCCAAAAAATCAATACAAACCATTGTCCTTCACAAGTGATCTTAAAATGTATACATTTTTTTTCACAGAGTATTACTAAAACAAAAAACTAAAAGTGAATTTAAGGGAATACCAAATCCTTATGTTTGTGTGTGTTCTTCCAAATACTAGTTCTTTAAAAGTACACTTGAAGGTCAAAAGTGATAACATACTAATGGCAGAACAGAAAAGGCTTTTAGAAAAAGCTTGCAGTAAAACCATAAAAGAGAATTATTTGTGGTTTTTATGGAGTAATTTGATAAGAATTGATTTATTTACAATAATTGGGTCTTAGAAAAGAAGGCATAGGTATAAACTAATAATAAACTGCTTTTTGTTTTTTCCAACTAAGGATTTGAAGGTCTGAACTGTGAAATCAACTTTGATGAGTGTACTTACAGCTTTTGTAGAAGCAATTCAACTTGTTTAGACCTGGTTGCAGACTACACATGTGTTTGTCCTCCAGGCTTCACTGGTAAGATTTTTTTAAACTCTAAATAAGATAATAAATATTTAAATTCTCTATTACCTATTCTAAAATTAAAAATAAATAAACAGTTCTTTTGATTACATTTTATTCATTGTTTTAGTGTTAATAAAACTAGATTCAGCCAGGTGTAGTGTCCTGTCCTATCAATTATTTATCTTAATTCCCTCCTATAAAATGAGTGGAGAGTGTGGATATGAACGCTGTTGTGTTAACTGATAACAAGCAAGTGCAAAAACAAATAATATTAAAAAAAAAAATCTCTAGTAGACAGAAAATGTTCAGAAAATATCTAGCCTGTTATGACAGCTATATACAGTAATGTTTATCTTTTGAAGATTGTATCACTACCGTGCTTTTTTGTGATTTGGAGAAAAAACAAGAATGAGATTCAATTCTAGGCAGGAGAACACTTTGTTCACTTTAAGGAGGGTACAACACAATCCTAATGATAAATACTTTAGCAAGTGCAAATTTATTTGTATATAATAGGATTAAGAAAACTGGCAAATAGTCCTTGCATCGGGGTCAGCCTGTTCCATGACTCCTGCTCCACATCAGAAGCCTCTAGAGGGCTCATGGGAAAACTAATAAAGCTGCCTTGGCAGGGGCATAATAACTAATATGCCACAAGGTCAGTGTCTGGAACATATTGATTTTTGAGTTGCTGTTTTAGAGAGTTAGATGGAACAGCAGTAATAGCAAGGGAAAATGGGAGGACAAACAATAGTAGCCAAGGCTGTGGGTAGCACTTGGACAGTGGTCATGTGCTGGATAGTCTGAGAGAGGTACTTAGTTACCGTGGTGAAGAGCATAGTATAAGAACCAACTTAAGTGTGTAGATAGACCCGAGAGAGACCAGAGATGCACCCAAATGCCTATGAAGTTCTGCACGCTGGGACTGAAAGAAGAGATGGACATGTGGGGAAAAGGGAGAGACAAGGAGATGAATAAAAACCATTGAGCTAGCTATTGCGCTTAGCAGAAAGGAGCTGCCTGTGTGAAAATAAAAGGTTTCAGTCTGGTGATAACGCTGCTGTTCTTTCAGCTCTGAATGGTTCACCCTTTGGGACTAAATGGTGAAGAATGTGTGTGGGACAAAAGGGGTGTAATATGATATACAAATTTTTCAAACCTGTGAAGACAATAGTGGCTGCATAGATTCATAGATTCTAGGACTGTCCGGGACCTCGAGACCCAATTGAGTCCAGTCCCCTGCCCTCATGGCAGGACCAAATACTGTCTAGACCATCCCTGATAGACATTTATCTAACCTACTCTTAAATATCTCCATTTTGAATTATGACCCTGTCCTCCAAAGCAGTTGCAATCCCTCCCAGTTTGGTATCATCTGCAAACTTAATAAGTGTACTTCCTATGCCAATATCCAAGTCGTTAATGAAGATATTGAACAGAGCCGGTCCCAAAACAGACCCCTGCAGAACCCCACTTCTTATGCCTTTCCAGCAGGATTGGGAACCATTAATAACAACTCTCTGAGTACAGTTATCCAGCCAGTTATGCACCCACCTTATAGTAGACCCATCTAAATTGTATTTGTCTAGTTTATCGATAAGAATATCATGCGAGACCGTATCAAATACCTTACTAAAGTCTAGGTGTACCACATCCACAGCTTCTCCCTTATCCACAAGACTCATTATCCTATCAAAGAAAGCTATCAGATTGGTTTGACACAATTTGTTCTTTACAAATCTATGCTGGCTATTCCCTATTACCTTACCACCTTCCAAGTGTTTGCAGATGATTTCCTTAATTACTTGCTCCAGTATCTTCCTGGCACAGAAGTTAAACTAACTGGTCTGTAGTTTCCTGGGCTGTTTTTATTTCCCTTTTTATAGATGGGCACTATATTTGCCTTTTCCAGTCTTCTGGAATCTCTCCAGTCTCCCATGATTTTCCAAAGATAATAGCTAGAGGCTCAGATACCTCCTCTATTAGCTCCTTGAGTATTCTAGGATACATTTCATCAGGCCCTGGTGACTTGCAGGCATCTAACTTTTCTAAGTGATTTTTAACTTGTTCTTTTTTTATTTTATCTGCTAAACCTACCCCTTTCCCATTAGCATTCACTATGTTAGGCATTCCTTCAGACTTCTTGGTGAAGACCGAAACAAAGAAGTCATTAAGCATCTCTGCCATTTCCAGGTTTCCTTTTACTGTTTCTCCCTCTTCACTGAGCAGTGGGCCTACCCTGTCTTTGGTCTTCCTCTTGCTTCTAATGTATTGTTAAAAAGTCTTCTTGTTTCCCTTTATTCCCATAGCTAATTTGAGCTCATTTTGTGCCTTTGCCTTTCTAATCTTGCCCCTGCATTCCTGTGTTGTTTGCCTATATTCATCCTTTGTAATCTGTCCTAGTTTCCATTTTTTATATGACTCCTTTTTATTTTTTAGATCATGCAAGATCTCGTGGTTAAGCCAAGGTGGTCTTTTGCCACATTTTCTATCTTTCCTAACCTGCGGAATAGCTTGCTTTTGGGCCCTTAATAGTGTCCCTTTGAAAAATTGCCAACTCTCCTCAGTTGTTTTTCCCCTCAGTCTTGATTTCCATGGGACCTTACCTATCAGCTCTCTGAGCTTACCAAAATTCGCATTCCTGAAATCCATTGTCTCTATTTTGCTGTTCTCCCTTCTACCCTTCCTTAGAATTGTGAACTCTATGATTTCATGATCACTTTCACCCAAGCTGCCTTCTACTTTCAAATTCTCAATGAGTTTCTCCCTATTTGTTAAAACCAAGTCTAGAACAGCTTCCTCCCTAGTAGCTTTTTCAACCTTCTGAAATAAAAAGTTGTCTGCAATGCAGTCCAGGAATTTGTTGGATAGTCTGTGCCCCTCTGTGTTATTTTCCCAACATATAGTTGGATAGTTGAAGTCCCCCATCACCACCAAATCTTGGGCTTTAGATGATTTTGTTAGTTGTTTAAAAAAAGCCTCATCCACCTCTTCCACCTGGTTAGGTGGTCTGTAGTAGACTCCTTGCATGACATCACCCTTGTTTTTTACCCCTTTTAGCCTAACCCAGAGACTCTCAACACTTCCGTCTCCTATGTCCATCTCCACCTCAGTCCAAGTGTGTGTATTTTTAATATATAAGGCAACACCTCCTCCCTTTTCCCCCTGTCTATCCTTCCTGAGCAAGCTGTACCTATCCACACCAACATTCCAATCATGTGTATTATCCCACCAAGTTTCAGTGATGCCAACAATGTCATAGTTGTATTTATTTATTAGCACTTCCAGTTCTTCCCGCTTATTCCCCATACTTCTCGCATTTGTATATAGGCATCTAAGATACTGGTTTGATTTTTGCCTCCCAGTTTTGCCCTGACCCTCCTTTCTCTCTGCCATTATAGCCCATGCTCCCTCTTGTTTCCGACCCATCTCCCAGGTCTCCATGTTCCCCACTTACCTGTGGGCTTTGCAGCAGGAATGAACTAGTTTACAATTTCTCACCTGTATGATTGCAGTTTTATACAGTATTGCTAATGTCACAAATGAAATATCACTTTTCAGTAAGATAACCACTATCAACATTAAGCTCTGAAATGACTCTATTAATCGGAATTGGGGCTAATTTGCTCCTTTGAAACACAGCTCCATTACACTGGGCTGAGGTGGTGTCCACATCACAAAACCCACAACCATAATTGACAGTGTTCAGACAACAGACTTTCAGCAGAACCTCAGCCCAAGAGGTTTAGAATGAGCATGTGTTATCCCTCTCATTCACAGGAGTGGTCTAGGGGCTTATTGGTGAGGACACTTGCTTTGCCATTTCCAATATCATGCCTGTTCTTTGATATTCTGTTTCCATATACCTGAGGCTAGGACCTTTCACCATCATCAACATAATTTAAATATAGATTTTAAATATTCAGATGTTTGAAATCTTTGAAATTTTTTCTGTTGCATTTTTCAAAAAATGTTTCACTTCAAATCAGACCTAAGTTCCCATTGATGCGCCAGTCCTTCAAAGGAATCTTCAGTTGTGTGAAATGGAATTGGAGACAACTGGATTGCCCGTGGGCATAATAGTCTGTTTATTTCCTTTGCAGTTCTGTTATTTAGATGTGAAGGGAAATGGAATTTTCTGTGTCTCAGAGTAAGAGGATATCCACATTCTTTCCCATTTACTACAACTTCTGCATGTTCTCTACACCATTCTGTTTTTTTCTGGAGTGCAAACAAGAAATTACTTCCCTTAAAGATTGGTTGTGTCACTCTTTAATTCTCTGAAGAGCTCTTTCCAGCCTAAGGAGAAAAAAGAGTCAGACAAGAAATCATAAGCATTTTTGTAGCGCTCCACTGTAGTCCAGCAGACACACCTCACTTACTTAGGAGATTTAATTTATGTAGGAGAATTGAAAGAAGAAAATAATTAAATTGTGAATGCCCAGTTCAGACTCTATCACATGTTAAGTTTCTGCCACAAAATTATTATTGTTACAGCTACATGTTGTTAATTTACAATTTTACCCATTCATTGTGGATATTTAATTTTCATTATCTCTGTCTTTCTTATTTTTTCTAATTTTATCTTGAATACTTAAAATATATAAATGTTCACAAAAGGCTACTTAATAATTGAAAAAAAAAGGCTTAGCTTTTTATGATGTCCGAATAATCCTTATGCTACAGTACACCATTCCCAAATTATCAGTATTTGGGCTTTTCATTATACACTGAGTTTACTTCCTAGCTAAATAGATTATCAATAAAATACAAAACTCTTGTCAAAGTGGTGATCTTGTTTTCTCTCTTTTACATCATGAAGAAGGTTCAGAGTTTGGTTCAAAAAAACAATTCTTTAATCACCCAAAACATCAATTGCTTATTGAAAGTTTATCTTGAGTCAAAACTTTTTCAGTCAGAAAAATTTGTATGGAAATCTCTTCAGTAAACTTTCTCTCAAAATTTCCAGTAATCTGGGCAAAAAATACAATAAGAAAGGTGTATTTCATCATATTTCTCCTCTGATGGTTTGTTTTAATTGAGTGGGGTTTACTATTTGTACAGTACTTCTGAAACTATAGCATTAAAGGGCCAGTGTTTTGGGACAATGAGTGTTTTCTGATCCCAGATAGGTGAATAGGCAAATTTTATTTTGTTCACAGTAACCCTGTTTCTTTCTTGAGTATCTGTGGATCTCGCTCTTGGTGCTTATGTGCCCTATGTACAGGAGGCCAGAATCTTTTAACCAGCAATGTCTTCTTAGTTATTGTAGTCTCTCTTCTTATATAGTTAATAAAGTGACTGTACTTTAGTCTCTTTTATATACTTTTTTTTTTACTAGCCCATTGGTGGAGGGCAGGGGGCAGAATTAGCTACAGTTGGTTTGTCTGTCATGCCAGTAACATGGCCACCAGCTATTAGCCCTGTGGCTGAACCAAAATCTCCCAATTTTGAAACATGTTTGTCATGCAGCCTTTTTTGACGACTTCATATACTACTCCAACAGAGTTCAGCATCAACCCAGAATAGGAACCACCACTCTTACGTGTGTCCTGGTGGTCCATGGTTTCAAAATCTGCTTTGGTACTGAAGCCTACAGAACCTATTATGAACATTTCTCTGCATCCATTTGTAATTCAGAGGAAATATGTGAGCCCTCTTTAGATTCCAGTCACTCCCAGGTTAACAGCATCTCCTGTTGAAGAGTTTTATTTTTATGAGTTTGTCCACAGCATCTAGCAGGAAACCATCTCCAAGATCAGTACCATTCTCTTCTGATCTTTCTAAAGACTGATCACTATGGGAGAAGTACACTTCATGCTTCTGATATGACTCATACACCTTGGATGACATCTATTTGATATCATATGCCATAACCTTATAGTTTTCAATCGTGGCCATACTGGACTTCACGGATCCCACAGTCTCAGTATCCAGATCATTTTAATGTTCCTCATTTTAGATCTAGGGCCTTACATTTGCCTCGCCCAGAGGACATCACAATAGAAGAGAAGGAACTGCTGAGTGAAAGTGATGACATCTTGGATCAACAAGAGTCTCCAATAGCACCTTTGCACTGTTACTGTTTTTACGTTCCACACTGGATAAAGCAGTTTCCACATCAGTCTCTGTCACAACTAGGGTTGCCAGGTGTTCAGAATTCAACCAGAATCCCGGTCGAAAAGGGACCCAGGTGGCTACGGTCAGCACTGCTGACCGGGCCATTAAAAGTCCTGTCGGCAGTGCAGCGGGGCTAAGGCAGGCTCTCTGCCTGCCATGGCTCCGAACAGCTCCTGGAAGCAGCAGCATATCCCTCCTCCAGCTCCAATGTACAGGGGCAGCCAGAGGGCTCCGCATTCAGCCCCAGCCCCAAGTGCCAGCTCTGCAGCTCCCATTGGTTGGGAATCACAGCCAATGGGAGCTGCAGAGGTGGTGCCTGCATATGGGTCAGCGCGCAGAAACGTCTGGCTGTGCCTCCACCTAGGAGCTGGAAGGGAGACATGCCATTGCTTCTGGGAGCTGCAAGAGGCAAGCACTGCCTGGAGCCTGCACCCCACATTCCCTCCCCTGCCCCAGCCCCCTGCCCCAGCCCTGATCCTCCATCCCGCCATCCAAGCCCCTCATCCCCAGCCCCACCCAAGAATCTGCACCCCCAGATAGAGCCCTCAGACCCCCCTGCACTTCAACTCCCTGCCCCAGCCCAGAGCCCGCTCCTCTTCTCCGAACCCCTCAGCCCCAGCCTCCCCCCCCGCACCCCAACCTCTTTCCCCAGCCCGGTGAAAATGAATGAGGGTGGGGAGAGCGAGTAACGGGGGGGGGGGGATGGAGTGAGCAGGGGCAGGCCTCGGAGAAGGGGTGAGTTGGGGCGGGGCCTCAGAAGAGGGGCAGCAGGGGCAAGGGTATTCGGTAGCGCTGTCAAGCAATTAAAAATTGTGATTAATCACACAATTAAAAACATTAATTGTGATGAATTGTGCGGTTAAACAATAATAGAATACCATTTATTTAAATAGTTTTGGATAATTTCTACATTTTCAAATACACTGATTTCAATTACAACACAGAATACGAAGTGTACAGTGATCACTTTATATTTATTTTGATTACAAGTATTTGCCCTGTTAAAAAAAAAGTGTTTTTCAATTTACCTAATACAAGTACAGTAGTGAAATCTCTTTATTGTGAAAGTTGAACTTACAAAAGTAGAATTATGTACAAAGAAATTGCATTCAAAAACAAAACAAGGTAAAACTTTAGAGCCTACAGATCCACTCAGTCCTACTTCTTTTTCAGACAATTGCTCAGACAAACAAATTTGTTTACATTTGCAGGAGATAATGCTGCCCGCTTCTTGTTTACAATGTCACCTGAAAGTGAGAACAGGTATTCACATGACACTGTTGTAGCCAGCATTGCAAGATATTTACATGCCAGATGCGCTAAAGATTCATATGTCCGTTCACTTTTCAACCACCATTCCAGGGGACGTGTGTCCATGCTGATGACAGGCTCTGCTTGATAACAATCCAAAGCAGTGCGGACTGACACATGTTCATTTTTATTACACTGGTCTACAATTTTTGAGAAGTCATCTGCTTCAGAGATAAAATGTGGTATTTATTATGTATTTTGATGTGCTGAATTCAAATATGACAATTAAAACAACTGATTGGCTACTGTTTCTAAGATATTTAAGTTTTTACATTTTATGTCTATGTATATTGTGTAGATAGTAGAGTTTTAATCATAAATTGTAAACCTAGGTCTTTTCATGTGTTTATGGTTGCTTTACATGATAATATTTCACCTGTCCTATTTATGTAACACTTTAAAAATCAGCAAAAGGGTTATATAAATAAAATTTATGATGAAACAAAAGGCAAAAAACTATTATGTACATAGTTTAGTCCTATTCAGTGTCTACTCGGCGCTTCTTGGCTTGTCTCTTGTATTCATTAAATGGAGCATCTCTTGTCACTGTCCAGCAATAATCTGCAAGCATTGATGGGCTCCATTTGCCCTGATAGTGTTTTTCCATTGTTGCAGTGTCCTGGTGAAATCGCTCGCCATGCTCGTCACTCACTGCTCCGCAGTTCGGTGGAAAAAAATCTAGATGAGAGTGCAAAAAATGTATCTTTAGTGACAGGTTACAACCAAGGCTTTTGTATGCCTTGAGGAGGTTTTCCACCAACAACCTGTAGTGGTCTGCCTTGTTGTTTCCGAGAAAATTTATTGCCACTAACTGGAAGGCTTTCCATGCCGTCTTTTTCTTGCCACGCAGTGCGTGGTCAAATGCATCATCTCGAAGAAGTTCATGAATCTGAGGACCAACAAAGACACCTTCCTTTATCTTAGCTTCACTTAACCTTGGAAATTTTCCACGGAGGTACTTGAAAGCTGCTTGTGTTTTGTCAATGGCCTTGACAAAGTTCTTCATCAGACCCAGCTTGATGTGTAAGGGTGGTAACAAAATCTTCCTTGATTCAACAAGTGGTGGATGCTGAACACTTTTCCTCCAAGGTTCCAATGACTGTCGGAGTGGCCAATCTTTCTTGATGTAGTGGGAATCTCTTGCACGACTATCCCATTCACAGAGAAAACAGCAGTACTTTGTGTATCCAGTCTGCAGACCAAGCAAGAGAGCAACAACCTTCAAATCACCACAAAGCTGCCACTGATGTTGGTCATAGTTTACGGTATGCACTTCAAAAGTTGTTTCATGTTGTCATAGGTTTCCTTCATATGGACTGCATGACCAACTGGAATTGATGGCAAAACATTGCCGTTATGCAGTAAAACAGCTTTAAGACTTGTCTTCGATGAATCAATGAACAGTCTCCACTCATCTGGATCGTGAACGATGTTGAGGGCTGCCATCACACCATTGATGTTGTTGCAGGCTACAAGATCACCTTCCATGAAGAAGAATGGGACAAGATCCTTTTGACGGTCACGGAACATGGAAACCCTAACATGACCTGCCAGGAGATTCCACTGCTGTAGTCTGGAGCCCAACAGCTCTGCCTTACTCTTGGGTAGTTCCAAATCCCTGACAAGTTCACCGTGTGTTATGAGGTGTGGTTCAGAGGAGGAGGATGGGAGAAAATGTGGGTCCTGTGACATTGATGGTTCAGGGCCAGAAGTTTCATACTCTTCCTCTTCCTCGTCTGACTCAAGTGAGAATGATTCTGGTGCATCGGGAACCGGCAGTCCTTCTCCGTGGGGTACTGGGCGTATAGCTGATGGAATGTTTGGATAATGCACAGTCCACTTTTGCTTCTTTGACACACCTTTCCCAACTGGAGGCACCATGCAGAAGTAACAATTGCTGGTATGATCTGTTGGTTCTCTCCAAATCATTGGCACTGCAAAAGGCATAGATTTCCTTTTCCTGTTCAACCACTGGCAAAGATTTGTTGCACAAGTGTTGTAGCATATGTGTGGGGCCCACCTCTTCTCCTGATCTCCAATTTTGCAGCCAAAATAAAGGTGATAGGTTTTCTTAACCATAGTGGTTATACTGCGCTTTTGTGATGCAAAAGTCACTTCACCACAAAACATAGCAGAAGTTATCTGCACTGTTCACACAAGTACGAGGTATCTCCGCTCACTTTGGCTAAACAGGAATGTGTCCCTTTGCAAAATCAAACACTGATACAAGAGAGCACGACACTGTATTATTTCTAGAGCTAATGTAGGGCAATTTGTTCAGCAGAGTGATGTAAGCTTCGTTATGATTGCATCATCCATGACTTCTAGGAATAACATGATGCAATTCATATCATGTATGATGCAATACCAGCTTCAGATTGCATCATTCATTGTTTTGCCTAAAAAGCAAATACTGTCCAAACCCAGTCATAGATTTATTCATAGATCCAGTCAAAGATGTATTTTAATCATTTCTGGTTTAAATTGAGATTCCTTCCCTTTATAACTCACTTATCCTCCGCCATTCCCAAGTCAATGGTCGAATATACTGACCCAATAGTATATCTTGAAAACTTGAGCCAATCAACAATTTTAAGCATCATTTTCATTCTCAGTGACCCAGAATTAGTAAAGTTTGACTACATTTGTTTCAGAAGCATTTTGGCTGTAGAGCAGTGTTATCTGAGTCAGATGCCACCAGCAGAAGGTTGATTTTCCTTTTTTGGTGGTTCAGGTTCTGTAGTTTCTGAATCGGAGTGTTGCTCTTTTAAGAGTTCTGAAACCATGCTCCATACCTCGTCCCTCTCATATTTTAGAAAACACTTCAGATTCTTAAACCTTGGATCGAGTGCTGTAGCTGTCTTTAGAAATCTCACACTGGTACCCTCTTTGATTTTTGTCAAATCTGCAGTGAAAGTGTTCTTAAAATGAACAATATGTGCTGGGTCATCATCTGAGACTGCTACAATATGAAATATGTGGCAGAATGCAGGAAAAACAGAGCAGGCGACATACAATTGTCCACCAAGGAGTTCAGTCACAAATTTAATTAACACATTCTTTTTTTTTTAACAAGCGCCATCAGCATGGAAGCATGTCTTCTGGAATGGTGGCTGAAGCATGAGGGGGCATACAAATATTTATCATATCTGGCACGTAAATATCTTGCAATGCCAGCTACAAAAGTGCTATGCAAATGCCTGTTCTCATTTTCTGGTGACATTGTAAATAAGAAGCAGGCAGCATTATCGCCTGTAAATGTAAACCAACTTGTTTGTCTTAGTGATTGACTGGATAAGAAATAGGACTGAGTGGACTTGTAGGCTTTAAAGTTTTACATTGTTTCATTTTTGAGTGTAGTTATGTAACCAAAAAAATCTACATTTGTAAATTGCACTTTCACAACAAATGGATTGCACTACAGTACTTGTATGAGATGAATTGAAAAATACTATTTCTTTGGTTACCATTTTTACAGTGCAAATATTTGTAATAAAAAATAATTTACACTTTGATTTCAATTACAACACAGAATACAATATATATGATAATGTAAAAAAATCCAAAATATATAATAAAATTTCAATTGGTATTCTATTGTTTAACAGTGTGATTAAAATTGTGATTAATCGCAATAATTTTTTTTGAGTTAATCATGTTTGTTAACTGCGATTAATTGACAGCCCTAGTATTCGGTTTTGTGGGAGTAGAAAGTTGACAATGCTAATGATTTCAAAGCATTTCAAGACCTTAAGAGGATGTCAGAGACCCTTGAAATACCAGTAGAGGTATTCCAAGAAAAATCATTCAACTTAGTGCCATTCTCCAAGTAGACATATGTTTATGAAATATTGTGATTTGGGAGACAATCAAGTGTCTTAACACATACACATGTTGCATCAGATTACATATGGTGCCTCTTGTTTCTATTGTATCTTCTCTAGACCCCATGATTGCTTCAGAACCTTCAAATTACAGAACATCTACTTTCATATATACCCATCTCACAGGAAGTATCTTGGTTTTATGGTTTCAGGAGAGCTCTATCAATTCAGAGTGCTCCCTTTTGGCCTCTCCACTGCCCCCAGGATATTTATGACATGTCTCTGAGTGCTAGCGGTATATTGGAGAAGACAAGGTCTTCATGTAATCCTTACCTTGATGAATGGTTAGTTCAGGGAAGGTCTGCTCACAAAGTCTCTGTGGATGTGCAGTTAGATCTTCAATTCTTTTAATTACTGGTCCTCAGGGTTAACCACAGCAAATCAGTTCTCATCCCGACCAAGTTAGCAGAACTAATAGAAGCAATTTTGACTCAAGTGCTGAAAGCCGCCTTATTTCAGGAAAGATTTCATACCATCAAATATATCCAAGATTTGGGCTCTTTCATATGTGGTCTTTTATGTGAACAGAGTAACTATGACATGTAACCCAAAGTGTATATTAGAATTGTCTTGGATTTTCATCTGTGACATAGTTCTGAGAACCAGCAGCTGAACCAACACTCTGGTCATTATAAATCCATTTAGTTCTCCCAAAGAGGGACTGTTGAGGGAAGGAGTGGCTAAATACTAGATTAGCCTGGTTTGGGGAGTACTAAGGAGCTAATCAGCCCATTAACTGCAAGAGCAGATAAGGAGCACAGAACAGGAAGGAAGTGCAGGGGCAGGAGAGGAAAGAGGAAGGCAGGCAGGCAGGCCAGGATAAACGGAGATCTCTGGGTATTCTTCCTTTTCTTATGATTGTATGACACTATAAATAGAATTGCTACCCAGGATTATAGGAAGGCGGTGGTTGATAAAATACAAAATACATAGTGATGGTTACAGACTGGAGGTGGCATAATCATTTGTGCGGCAAGGCAGGAGCAGAGGGTCACACTGTGTGTCAACTGGGGGCTTCTCCGGGTTCTGTGTTATCTGTGCTCGCAGATAACCTGATGGGAGAGCTGGTGCAAAGGTTCAGCAGTCTGGGCAATGGAGGAGACATTGCAGTGGCTCCTAGAACAAGAGAAGGAGATTCATAAGACCCTGTAGGCCTTCCAGCAGAGTCCCACTATCTGTAGAGACAGTCCTTGTTTGCCTGGCAAGCTGAGTAACAGAAAAACCAATGAGACTTTATTTGAGAGCAAGCCAATGAGAAACTGCAGCTACACCCATGTGTGGTGAGTCCTGCAGCAGGGGACGGCAACCAGGTACAAGCAATAGGCCTCTATAAAGCGGGCCCTGAGGACTATCCCAAATGCATTTTTTAGTCACCTTTGAAAGAGTAGCTGTGGGTACAGGTTAGGAGCTACAGCTAGCACCCTACTTGACTGGGGAAGCTCAGGCAGTCTACATGGCTCTTAGTGATCAGCGAATATGGAACTATAAAAATGGTCATGCTGGGTCAGATCAGTGGTTCATCTAGCCCAGTATCCTGTCTTCTGACAGTGGCCGGTGTCTAATACCTCAGGGGGAATCAACACAACAGGGCAATTATTGAGTGATCTGTCTCCTGTTGTCCAGTGCCAGCTTCTGGCAGTCGTATATTTATGGACACCTATATATATATTCTTATTCAAGTTTTTAAATATATATATATTTAAAACTTGAATAATAACTGTTGATTGACCTATCCTCCATGGACTTATCTAATTCTTTTTTTTAACCAAGTTATCGTTTTTGCCTTCACAATATCCCCTGGCAACAAGTTCCACAGATTGATTGTGCATAGTGTGAAGAAATATTTCCATTTGTTTTCTTTAAACCTGCTGCCTATTATTTTCATTGGGCGACCCTTGGTTCTTATGTAATGTGAAGGAGTAAATAATACTTTCACTTTCTCCACACAATTCATAATTTTATAGACCTCTATCATATTCCTCTTAGTTATCTCTTTGCCAAGATTAACAGTCTTTTTAATCTCTACTCATATAGAAGCTGTTCCATACAACTAATCAGTTTTGTTGCCCTTCTCTGTTTGTCTTCCGATTCTAATATATCTGCACTCAGTATTCAAGATGTGGGCACACCGTGGATTTTATATAGCGGCATTATGATATTTTCTATCTTATCTATCGCTTTCCGAACATTCAGTTAGGTTTTTTGACTGCCACTGCACATTGAAAAGATGATTTCAGAGAACTATCCAGGATGATTCCAAAATCTTTCTTGAGTGGTAACAGCTAATTTAGACCCCATGATTTTGTATTTGTAGTTGGGATTATGTTTTCCAGTGGACATTACTTTGCATTTATCAACACAAAATTTCATCTGCCATTTTGTTGCCTGGTCACCCAGTTTTGTGAGATCTTTTTATAACTCTTCATGGTAATATTTGAACTTAACTATATTGTGTAATTGTGTATTGCCTGAAAATTTAGCCACCTCACTGTTTACCTGTTTTTCTATATCATTTATCAATATAATAAACATCACTGGTCTCAGGACACATCCTTAGAGGACCACACTATGTACCTCTTTCCACTATGAATTTTGCTGACCATTTATGTCTTCCCTTTGTTTCCTATCTTTAACCAGTTACTGATCCATGAGAGGACCTTCCCTTTTACCCCATGACAGTCTGCTTTGCTTAGAATCATAGGATTAGAAGGGACCACAAGAGTCATCTAGTGTAATTCCTTGAAAAGATTCAGGATTTGTTGTGTCTAAAACTAAGAGGCTTACGAGCCTTTGGTGAGGGACCTTTTCAAAGGCTTACTGAAAGTCCAGGTCCACTATATCCCGTGGATCACCCTTGTTCACATGCTTGTTGACACTCTTAAAGAATTCTAACAAACTGGTGAGGCATGATTTCCCTTTACAAAAGCCACGTTGGTTCTTCCCCAACATATTATGTTAATCTAGGTGTTTGATAATTCTGTTCTTTACTATCATTTCAACCAATTTGCTTGGTACTGAAGCTAGGCTTACTGGCCTGTAATTGCCAGTATTGCCTCTGGAACCTTTTTAAAATATTGGTGTTACATTAGCTATCCTCCAGCCATTGTACAGAGGCTGATTTAAGCAATAGGTTACATACCACAGTTAGTAGTTCCTGAATTTCATAGTTGAGTTCCTTCAGCACTCTTGGGTACAGAGGCATATTAAGGTTTCCTGGGGCCCTGGGTCAGAGCAAGTGTGGGTCCTTCTCCACCCCTTCCACCTGCAACCCCATTCTGCACCTTCCGCCTGTGGCCCCGCCAATGGCCCCACCCTTTTCTGCCCCTTCCCTGGGCCATGCCCCTGTTCCACCTAGGGTCCCACCCATTCCAGCTGCCCAGTGCTGCCCTTCTACCTGTTTGATCCTTTACACACACACACACACACACACTGCGGCCCCAAGCCTGGAGAAGCTCTCTCGCCCCGCCATGGCCCCAGGCCACAGCAGGGAGGGAGAGCTCCCCCAGCCCTGAGGCTGCAGCAGGTAGAAAGAATGCCTCTAGTCCCAGAGCTGCAGTGGAGGTCAGGGTGTGGAGGCGTCCCCCAGCACTTCTGCAGGGAACCAGGGTTCATAGAATCATAGAATGTCAGGATTGGAAGGGACCTCAAGAGGTCATCTAGTCCAACCCCCTTCTCAAAGCAGGACAAATCCACCGACAGATTTTTGCCCCAGATCCCTAAATGGCCCCCTCAAGGATTGAACTCACAACCCTGGGTTTAGCAGGCCAATGCTCAAACCACTGCGCTATCCCTCAATCTTGATGCATATTGTTCTGTTCTATGTTTTTCTATCAACACCATACTTTGTTTTTTAGGCACAATAACCTTGACAGCTTCTTTTATATTTCATTGTCTCCCAACCCCCAATATGCAAGAAGTGATCCTCCAATGGCGCCCACCTGCTCTATTTGTATTTGAAAAAGAGATGAAAATTGGTAGGATTCTCTGGGAAAATCCCTAGGTCAGACCAGTTCCCAGTTCCCTATGCAACACTACTGAGAAAGATCAATGACTTCCATTCTGGGCTAGGACTCATCTGTACAACTAAAAAATTCATGTTGTAAAGTGTAAAGGGTATACAAAATTACTTATAGGATACCTACAACAGTACCAAGCAACCATGAACTGAATTTATTCAACTGCAAGAAAAGTTTGTTGTTAGCTTTATAGAGCAAGATCCAGTTCCAATATAAATGACAGTTTTCATTGATAAATTATATGGGTAAACATTTTGACTTCACATTCCATTGAAACAGTTACAATATAAGTCCATCATTCAAGTTAGTTTTACTTCTGCAACGAGATTGCAGCTGCATATCAACAGGACTAAGGAGGAGAGGGGACTTGAACACACATAGTACACTTGCAGGCTTTTCATATAGAAATAAAATAAAATAAAAATAGCAGTTTTGAAGTGAGGTTGATATGTAATTCACAGCAGTCTTCAGAGTATTTACCTGCTACTATTAGAACATTTTAATGGTTCCTCAGCTATTACTAAAGAACCTTGTGAGGTTAAAGGAATAACTGAATATAGCAATACCTCCATTGTATGAAGTATAGCGGACATAGATACACATTCCAAAATGTTCTTCTAATTTGGACCTTACCTCTACTCAGTTGAAATTTTGTAATAGAGATGCAAATGGTAGAATATTTATACAGCCAGTATAACACATCATACCTAATTCCAACACAAGAAATATAATTCCACTTAACTATCTTTCAAAACCTATACAAATTGAAATATGCCAGTCTGTTTCTCTTCTGGAAACTACCAGAAGCTTCCAAAGCAAAGCAGGCCATCCAAAACAACAAAAGCTAAAATGTTACCTTGGAGCACAACTCAGATATTAATGGAAGTTAGGTCTATCAATAAGTTACTGCAATGATTCCACACAAATCTGCAGTGTATGTTATCCAAGTCAGTGAAATAATTTTAGTTTTACCTATGTTAGCTTCATTTTAGACAATACACCAGCAGCATTATACTGTAAATTTAAGCTTTGAAAATGAAATGTTTACCACTAAAGTCACAAAACATGTAGCAAGAGGCCTAGGAAGCACTAAAAAGTGACTATTAAAACTAACCTAGAAAAAAAAATTCAGCTCTACTCCAGGTCACTTTAGAATGGGGAAAATATGCACAAGAAATTGCCATCAAACAATATTATTTTGGCATCTAGATTAGAAATTCATCATCATTTATACACTGACTTGAGGACATTCTTCTAGAAGCCAGTAGGGGATGCTCTGGATAACTGAGGCCTGAGGGTGTGGGACTGCTTTCTTGTTGCAGTTCAACACAGCACACTGAAGTTCACAGTTCTTTTCAGATTTCTGGCATACTCAGCATCATGTTCCTTTTATAAAGGAAACATCCTTCAGCCATGATGTGGTCATAACAAGGGCAAATAGGTTTGTACATCAAACCTGACATTGCAAAAGAGGATTCAGCAAGCCTCCATTCCAGTTCCGGATCCTATGGTATGAAAGCTCCTCAAGATATTGATACTGTATTGGAGAAGGTGTGGCCAAAAATTCCAAAAGCCTACATTATGATTTTTATCCACCCAACACCCATTCCCTCAGCGTCTCCTCAAAAGTCATGTGCTCCAGCACCCTAATCATTTTTGCTGCCCTCCGCTGGACTCTTTCCAATTTTTCAACATCCTTCTTGTAGTGTGGGGCCCAAAACTGGACATAGTACCCCAGATGAGGCTTCACCAATGTCAAATAGAGGGGAATAATCATGTCCCTCGATCTGTTGGCAATGCCCCTACTTGTACAGCCCAAAATGCCATTAGCCTTCTTGGCAACTGAGACAACGGTGTGCCTTATATCCAGCTTCTTGTCCACTGTAACTCCTAGGTCCTTTTCTGCAGAACTGCTGCCTAGCCATTCAGTCCCTAGTCTGTAGCAGTGCATGGGACGCTTCCGTCCTAAGTGCAGGACTCTGCACTTGTCCTTGTTGAAGCTCATCGGCTTTCTTTTGGCCCAATCCTCTAATTTGTCTAGGTCCTCCTGTATCCTATTCCTACCCTCCAGTGAATCTACCACTCCTCCCAGCTTAGTGTCATCTGCAAACTTGCTGAGGGTGCAGTCCACACCATCCTCAAGATCATTAATGAAGATATTGAACAAAACCAGCCCCAGGACCGGCCTTTGGGGCACTCCGCTTGATCCCATTTGCCCAGTGACTAATTTGCCACTGCTTGGGTGAATACCATCTGGTCCTGGTGACTTATTACTGTTTAAATTATCAGTATGTTCGAAAACTTGCTCTACTAACATAGTACGTCAGATTTGTAACTAGGGTTGCCAACTTTCTAATTGCACAAAACTGAACACCCCACCACTGCCCCCGCCATACCTTGTCCCTAAGGTCCCACCCCTGCCCTGCCCCTTCTCTGAGGCCCTGGCACCCCTCCATCCCCCCTCCCTCCATCACTTGCTCTCCCCCACCCTCACTCACTTTCACCAGGCTGGGGTAGGGGGTTGGGGTGCATGAGTTGGGTGAGGGCTCATGCACCCCAACCCCCTGCATGCTCTGGGGTGGGGCCTGGGATGAGGGTTTTGGGGTGCAGGAGATGGCTCTGGGGTGGGGCAGGGGTATGGGGTATGGGACGGGGTTCGGGGTTTAGGATCTCAGACAGTCTTAGAACCTCCTATAATATCAACAAGATTATTGATTCAAAAGTTGTTTCATGTTGTCATAGGTTTCCTTCATATGGACTGCATGACCAATAAATAGAATTGCTACCCAGGACTATAGGAAGGCGGTGGTTGATAAAATACAAAATACATAGTGATGGTTACAGACTGAAGTTGTGTATCTTGGATCGATTCCCCCCCCCCCGTGTAGCCCAGCCCAAAGGGTAGAAATGAGTAGAAATGAGCCCTGTGCTGTTAATTTATACAGCAGTGAATGATGCATAGTAATAGCTGCACACCAAATCTATTAAACTCTGACTTTCTTTATCTGCATCACCCAAATGTTCCAATGGAAGAAGCAATGCACCTGTCCCTCTGTCTCCTAAGTACATTGGTAATATCTACCCTTCTTTAGCCTTATCAGTCCTTCCCTATACAATCAAGATGTGAGAATAGCCTAAACATCTTGAGAAAGGCCAGTTTTCTGCTCCAGAAGTTATTTGTAGGAGGGCAAAGGCTATCAGGTCTCTACACCACCACAACCAGAAAACAGCCAAATGTAAGCAGGGAAAAAGTGAGCCTTTTGTAAAATGGATGAGACAAGACTATTGTCCTGAATATGTCAGTTTTCCTCACATATACCCTCTAGATCAGTGGTTCTCAAACTTTTGTATTGGTGGCCCCTTTCACACAGCAAGCCTCTGAGTGTGACCACTCCCCTTATAAATTTTAAAACATACATTTTATATTTAACACTATTATAAATGCTGGAGGCAAATTGAGGTTTGGGAGTAGACCCTGACCACTCACAACCCCCCATTTAATAACCTTGCGACCCCCTGAGGGGTCACACCCTGAGTTTGAGAACCCCTGTTAGATTCAAGAAGTGTGTGGATTGGGTTTAGACGTCATCTCTTCCACTGTTGAGCTGAGGGATGCAGAGACCAAGGAAAACCCTTCTGCTCTTTAAGTTCAGTGGTGAACCAGGAAAGCTAGAGAGCTTTTGTTATGTGCTCCAAAACTGCTAATGACAATAGCAGTGTCACTGCTGTCAGTGATAATTATAGGGATGGGTGACCTGAATTAACTGGCATCTAAATAGCACTAATATTTGATGTTCAGTGAATTTATTATTAATTTCACCCAGCCTTTATAGCCACCAGCACCACCACAGTTAAAAGCAATTATCATGATTTCATCAGATCACTGTAGCACTTATTACTGAATGTTGTTATAATTAAGGTGCTTAATGTAGCCTCCACATTTATATTGTGGTCTGCATACATTCCTTTGTCTTACCAAATGCATGCATCTCACAATCTTTATTTTATGCTTTGTGAGTCCCTCATGTAAATCTCTCATGAGACAGTACTCTCAAAACATACCCTCAGTAACTTATGTTGATTTAAATATCAGGGTTCTTATCTCCATGCAAAGTGGAGATTTTATATTTAATACTATACTTGTCTTAATAAACTTCCTGACTTTTCTTATATTCTTCTTTCTGGTGGCCTCTGCCTATTTCCACTTTTGGGATGAGACTGAGCCCCAGCCCCATGCCGTTGAGCTTGAGGAACCTTTTAGAAAAGCAGTGCCCATTTAGACTGCGTGAATGAGCCTTGCAGGACTGAACATTTGAGGCCAAGATTATAAAGTGCCGTCCAGTACTCAACTACCTCCGCTCTTTCCTTTCTGTGGCTAAGAACAAGTACAGGAGTCTTCCCTTGGTGTCCAAAGAGCTTTTCTTGTTTGTTTTTGTGTTGTTTTCCCCCTCCCCCCCTACAAAATGTTCAGGGAGCTTGATAATAATTATTGTGTCTTTAGGTATTTTTTAGATAGGTTAAGTGAGTTTTAGGGTATTTCAACATCATTGCACAGTTTGAATTCCAGGTTGATCCAGATCCCAAAGATTAACAGAAATAGTCTGGATTTTAAGTAATGCATTTGTGCCCATCCATCTTTCCACATAGTTGCATATAGTTGTTGTCTTTTGGGCCTCGAGGAGGGAAATGTCAGAGATTGTCCTTCTGTGTGCTGGGCCTTTACCCATGAAGCCAAAGAGAGAAGCCTGGTTGTTTCCAGACTTCCGTAAAGGCCGAGTAAGACTTGTCCTCTCGTCTTGGCCCCATTAGGCTTTGAAGCTCTCTAAAGAGAGGAAGCAGAAGCCTTCAGTGCTGGGACTGCCACTTTTGTCTGGCTCCAAGTACCAGGATACTCTGTCTATTTTCAGGATTACTCCAGTGCAAGTGCAACTGGCTGGCTTTCCATCTTTTGGGGATGGTGAGGCTTTTCTGTGCTGACAATTTTCTGGTAAGTTCCACAAGCTCTGTGGCATGAGGGTCCATATCCTATCAGTGGGGATATGCAGGCAATGCTCTTGAAAACCATAATTAGTGGTAAGTGGCCTCTGTAGTCACAATACTTTTTCAGGACTACTGGAGAAATTTTTATCACCATGGCTAATGTGTGAGCACATCTGTACATCATGTTCACCGAAGAAAAATTCTAGTAGGGACACTGAGTGAATGGCCACTGGATTACCAAAAAAAAAAAAAAAATTGCTCAGATTTCATTATATTCTGATATTATTCTTTAAATTGTAGTTAAGTACTACACAAAACAACCATTGAATTGCATAAAATAAGAAAATAAATTATGGTTCAACAATACCACTTTGCCAATCAGTTAGAAATTAACCAAAGTGCCTTGTTTTCAGGAAATCGGATAGTATAATTCTGGCAATTTCCTTTGCACATATTAAGCATGATTTGTTTAATTAGAAGGTAAAGTGTAACAGTTGGAATCATCTGGGGAAAAGTATGTTCATGCTTCAACCAAGAATAAAATATGCTTAAATGGGATTTGTTCTGTCATTTTGTGGTTGCTGTACTGAAAATGTGATTTTTTTTTGTATCTGTTTATCCCTTCTAATTTAGAACAGAATAAATAAAGCTTGTTTTGTGAATTGTGGTGTTTTAATGGTATGATGTACTGTATTTAGAATTTGAGTTAATATCTTTCTGGAGATGACTAAGGTTTTTTGATTACTTGGGTTTTTTTTTTCAAGGTAAATTGGAACACTGTCCTTAGCAATTAAGAGACTTGTTTTTAGACTGCAAAAGCTACTTATTTTGTTGCAGGTTGCTGTTTCTGGGAGATCTTTATGAAATTGATGTAATGATATAGAAGCATTTGATAGGAAAGTTGATCATCTGGTTAAGGCATAGAAGACCAAGTTAGGAGATCTGGGTTCAATTTCTGCTTCTTTCCTTTGTGACCTTGGCAAGCCACTTAGGGGTTGCCTACAGTCAGTTACTATGTGGCAAGCCAGAGTGTCAAATTACAATGCATTATCCTGATGTGCACGAACTGGCTATGTGGGCCCTGTTACCATGCCCTAAAAGTTCCATAGTCCAGGTAGAAGCTTCCACACAGTTAGGGCATGGCAAGCTAGTGCTCTGTACATTCACATCCTGGCTGACCATGAACTAAGTGACCATGTAGACAAGCCCTTCTTCCCTGTACCTCAGTGCCCTATCTGCAAAATAACACATTTCCTTTCTTCACTCTTTGTCTTATTTATATTGCAAGAGACAGCCCATGCCCTGAATAACTTATATTATGCTTACAGGCTCTAGTCCATGGGTGCCCTGACCTCATTTGGGGCTTCTCAATGCTAATGTAGTATGAAAAATACATAATAATGATGAATTTCAACAGTGAAGTAACTACTATATGAGCTTTATTGGATAGGTTTGTGTAAGTATCTTTCTAGCATCAACTAACCTAAAAGGGCTCAAATTTCCATTATGATTGACACGAGAGTGGTCCTGGTGTCAAAGAAACCTAATCCATCCTACTTCCCACAACATATGTCTCCCTTCCTTCCAGCATGTGCCTTATATTAAGGCTGGGAGGGGCACCTGGACAGGAGTTGCCCTTGGCAGGTGCCCCTCCCAGCAAACAGTTCCTTTCTGCAAGAGGAATTATCCACTGGGCAATTATGACCAGAATCTGGTCATTCTGCATTGCCTGAGTAATGCAAAATAGCCAGATTGTTCCAGTGACTATTGTTCTACTTGATACTTCCCAGCATGTACTGGACTCTGTATTTAAAATTGAAATGAGTTCCTTAGGGGGCAGCATCTTCTTTGATCACTCCATGCCAGGAGGGATGTTCTCAGGGCATAACACCATCCTCTTTGGAAAGCTGGAAGAACTCATAGTGCATATTGTATGGCATACAAGGTTTAAACCTTCAGCTAACCATTTAAAGACTGGCATTTACTTGACCTATTTTTTTCTTGCTCTCTACACTCATTTCCCCCCCTTTTTTAATTCTCTATCCTGCCATTTTCCAATCTGACTAAACCAATTATTTTTCCTCTCCCATTCTTCTTTCTTACAACTCTGCTGACTGTGGTATCCAAGTGCAATGAGAGTTTTGATAATCTAAATGGATAATATCCTCTAACATTATCTTCAACAGTGCACAGTTCAGTACTCCATACTGGAATTTGGAAGTAGGCCTATCTTATGGCCCTTACAAAAGACCTGTTAACACCCTTGAATTAGCATTGGTCTGGAATTCAGAAAATATTTTCAGTCCAATAAATATGCTCCTTACTTCATCATTAACTTCTACTTTATACACCTGTACCTTATATAGCCCTCAGGGAAGAGGTTGTTGCAAGCACAGGTAGGATGCCAAAGACAGCATACCACCCTATTGAGGTATGCTGCCAGGGGTGTGGAGCCCAAAGGCTCAGAGTTTAAGGTGAGAAGGGACCATTAGATCATCTAGTCTGCCCTCCTGCATTTCACAGGCCATTACATTTTACCCAGTTACCCCTGTATTGATCCCATTAGTTTGTTGCAATGGCTAATCACCATCCCTTCTACAAATCTGTACATATTTCTAATTTGAATGCGTCTGGCTTCACCTTTCACCCATTGGTGGGTCTTATACCTTTCTCCACTAGATGGAAGAGTCCTCTTAGTACCCAGTACTTTCTCCCCATGAAGGTATTTATGGACTGTGATCAAGTAATCTCTGAATAGTCATTTTGATAAACTAAAGAGATTGAGCTCTTGAATCTGCTCACTGTAGGGCATTTTCTCCAACCCTGAAATAATTTTTGTCCCCCTTGTTGGCACCTTTCCAATTTTTCAACATCATTTTAAAAATGTGTAACACTATTCCAGTGTCAGTCTCACCAATGCCATATACAGAGGTAAATTTTATTTCCCTTCTCCTACTTGCTTTTCCCTGTTTATACATCTGAGGATCACATTAACCCTTTTTAACACAGCATTGCACTGGGAACTCATGTTAAGTTGCTTGTCCACTATGACACCTAAATTCTTTTCAAAGTCACTGCTTTCCAGTCCCCCATTCTGTAGGTATGGCTTGCATTCCTTGTTCCTAGATATAAAACTTTGCATTTGGCTGTATTAAATCACATTTTGTTGGAATGAGCCAGGGTACCAAGTGAGCCAGATCACTCTGTATGACTTCCCTGTTCTCATTATTATTTAGCGTTCCACCAAACTTTGTATCATCCACAATTTTTTCCAGTGATGACTGTATATTTATCTCCAGATCACTGATGAAAATGTTGAATTACTATTGGTTCTACTACCAAATTCCAGCACAACCCCACAAGAAACAGCCCATTCAATGGAGATTACCCAATGACAAGTACTTTTTGAGATCTGTCAGTTAGGCTCCATTGCAACTCCTTAAAGCCATAAAATGGGAAAAAAAGAAAGATAGATAGATACATTTATATTTGACTGTCGTGATCTGAGCAGCAGATTTCTTGCCTAGCCTTAGATGCAAGTTTGCTGGTGGTGAGGTAATAAATCTCTTAAAATGGCTTTAACGGATGTGCCATATAATGCTAACTGTAACTATGCTACTGGAAATGTGACACTATAATACACACACAATGTATTTACAAATACAGTTCACTCTTCTTGTGTACATCACACCTTTAAAATATTTAATTTGTTTAACTATCAGCTATGATCTATGAAAACCCCTAGCTTTAAAGCTGTCAAGCAGAAGTAAAATGCAATGTACCCAACCTGGAAAAGTTAAATTATGTAGTTGTCACTTGGACTATGAAGTAGCTTTTCTGCTTTCCACAACCAAACATGACTTATAGTTTTAATGTTTCATTTTCTTTTCTGTCAGACAAAAACTGTTCAATGAACATTGATGAATGTGCCTTCAAGCCCTGCAAAAACGGAGCCCATTGCTATGATTTGATTGGTGAATTTTACTGTAGCTGCTTGCCAGGTAAGTAGTCAGGTTGTATGTGGGTTTAAAACCTAGACTAATATTCAGCAGAGAAATATAAGTCATTTTTTGTAGTTAGATGCATACACTGTTGGATTCAGGTTTGCTTTGTATATAAATAGAAGGAAATTGTGCAAGTGCTCGTTCAATACACTGGACAATTATTATGTGGACACATTCTTCTAGTTTTAGAAATTTTCTTTCAGAACAGGTAGCTTGAATCCTAGAAGAGTTCAGTTGCATATTAATCAATGCATCTGTTATATAAATCTTATGAAAATATAACTAGTATTTACACCAGAATCTTTGGAGAATTCTGTATTTCAAAATCTGTAAGCATGGTAACCTTCCGGACGTATTACATAGATGTGGAATGATTTTGTTTTCTTCTTGTGTACTTATTGAAATGATGTTTTTCAAATTTCTTATGACAAACTAGGGACAGAGAGAGCATGTCAGGTATATGTCATACTGGATTTCTGGGCTGTGAAGAAATTTAAAGAAGCTGTTGGTAACTTTGAGAAGAGTTGACAATATCAGATCAACTTATTTTCTGCAGCCTAATGACGCAAAAAAAATTAGCCAATTTTATTATCTTATACACACACAACATTGACATGCTTCAATGTAATTTTCCTTATTATGCTTGATTTGCTGCTGTAGGCCAGTTTTCACAAGTTTGAATGTAATATACTTGAATACAATCTGCCAGTCTAAATATATCATATCTATACTGTATGATTAACAGGCAGAGCATCTCTTTCCCCCCCACAACTCCCACTACATTTTTTTTATGTATTGATTAGACACCCTCTGACTGGAAAGCAGTGGTTTAAACATAAGGAGGCAGTGGTGCATGTTAACCTCATTCATTTCTGCTTGTTAGGTCACTAAGACTGCATTATAGCAGAGTTTCCAATTCATGGATTCCAGGGCCAGGAGAGACCATTGTGATCATCCAGTCTGACCTCCTGATGTTTCATTGTGTCAAGTTAGCAATCTAATGCAATGAAACCTGAAAATGCTACAGTAAAAAAAGGGAGCAAGCTTATTTCTGGAATAAATATCTAGTGTAAATGTCAATAGGAAGTGATTTTGTCAAAATAGGAATAATTTGTCAGTAAATAGTTTTTAAATGCATATTAAAGTTATGTCCACTTCGAAGCAGGAGCAAAAGCTCTGGATTTTGGCTGGGAGTCTAGGGAAAATGTTAGTGAATTATTTCAGGTGACTTAATGGACTGTGAGTATGTCAACTACATTTGTGATACTGGTGCAGAATTTTTATGTATATTCTGTGTAACGTGAAGCCACTTGATACAGATCACCTAGTCTGACCTCCTATATGACACAGGCCATAGGACTTCAATGAATTAATTCCTGCTTGAACCAGAGCATATCTTTTAGGGGGGAAAAATCCAATCTTAATTAAAAAAATATCCAATGATGGAGAATCCACCACAACCTTTGGTAAATAGTTCCACTACAGTATTTAACTATTCCATTTGCACCCCATTTCTAGCGGCAGTGCTTTGAAGTGCGAGTGGGATTAGCTCCAAGCTTTAAAGTGCTCAGCCTTGCTGCGCTCAGGGAGGTGATTTTTCACACCCCTGAGCCAGCAAGTTAGAGCGCTATAAAATGTAAGTGTCAAGAAGCCCTCACTCTCTCTCTCTTTCTCTTTCTTTCTCTCTCTTTCTTCTATTGATTTTATTATTCTAATCCTACCCATCTTTTCACTAGGTTTCAGTAATGCTAACTAAGTTGAATTTGTTAATGAATGACCAATTCAAATTCTACTTGTTTACTACCCAGGTTCCGAAATTGTGTATAGGCAATTAAGTCATTTATTCTATTCATATCCCTCAGTGCATTAATTGATTTTGTGCTAATTGTGTCCACATTTGTCACCCTCCCTTTTTGTTATTAGTTGCTAGTTATATAATTATCCAGCCTATCCCCTAGAAGATTGACTCCCCTTCTGCTGAGATGGAGGCAGTACAAAATGTACTGCTCCCTCTTCCCACTGAAGATTGACCAATGTTCCAACAAACCATACCCCTGTTACCTTATACAACACTTAACTGCCAGACACCACTGTTCTTTTTCTTCATTCACTTGTGGGATGGAAATTATCTCAGAGGTGGTCACTTGGACATTCTTCTTCTTCAGCAGACTTTCAAGCTCCCAGAAGTGACCAAGAAGCTGTAAGGTATTTTGAGAAGCAGTGTCACTAGTGCTGATATGAGAAGACTGTCCGATCTTAGTCACATTTCATGTCCTGGCTACAAGAAACAGCAGACCATTCTGTTGTCTGTCTATCATTTGCACAACGTTCTTTCCATACTTCTTAGTATAGAAACTCCAAGGATTATCTTTCCTCCCTGGATAATTGGAGATCCTTTTGTGTTATGCTCCCTTCTTCTATGTCCTGTACAGCTCTCCATTCCATTTCATAGAATCATTGAAGATTAGGATCATTAGAAGAGACCTCAGGATGTCAACTAGTCCAACCCCCTGCTCAAAGCAGGACCAACACCAACTAAATCATCCCAGCCAGGGATTTGTCAAGATGGGCCTTAAAAACCTCTAAGGATGAAGATTCCACCACCTCCCTAGGTAACCCATTCCAGTGCTTCACAACCCTCCTACTGAAATAGTGTTTCCTAATATCCAGCCTAGACTTCCCCCAGTGCAACTTGAGACCTGCTCCTTTTTCTGTCATCTGCCACCACTAAGAACAGCCTAGCTCCATCCTCTTTGGAACCCCCCTTCAGGTAGTTGAAGGCTGCTATCAAATCCCCCCTCACTCTTCTCTTCTGCAGACCAAACAATCCCAGTTCCCTCAGCCTTTCCTCGTAAGTCATGTGCCCCTGCCCCCGATCATTTTTGTTGCCCTCTGCTGGACTCTCTCCAATTTGTCCACATCCTTTCTGTAGTGGGGGGCCCAAAACTCCAAATGGGGCCTCACCAGTGCTGAATAGAGGAGAATAATCACTTCCCTTGATCTGCTGGCAGTGCTCCTACGAATACAGCCCAATTTCCAGTTAGCCTTCTTGGTAACAAGGGCACACTGTTGACTCATATCCAGTTTCTTATCCACCGTAATCCCCAGGTCCTTTTCTGCAGAACTTCTACTTAGTCAGTCGGTCCCCAGACCGTAGCAGTGCATGGGATTGTTCCATCCTAAGTGCAGGACTCAGCACTTGTCCTTGTTGAACCTCATCAGATTTCTTTTGGCCCAATCCTCCAATTTGTCTACGTCACCCTGGACCCTATCACTACCCTCCAGCGTATCTACCTTTTCCCCCAGATTAGTGTCATCTGCGAACTTGCTGAGATCCTCCAGATCATTAATAAAGATGTTGAAAAAAACAGCCCCAAACCGACCCTTGGGGCACTCCGCTTGATACCGTCTGCCAACTAGACATCGAACCGTTGATCACTACCTGTTGAGCCGGACAATCTAGCCAGCTTTCAATCCACCTTAAGTCCATTCATCCAATCCATACTTTTTTAACTTGCTGGCAAGAATACTGTGGGAGACCGTATCAAAAGCTTTGCTAAAGTTAAGATATATCATGTCCACTGCTTTCCCCATATCCACAGAGACTGTTATCTCATCATAGAAGGCAATCAAGTTGGTCAGGCATGACTTGCCCTTAGTGAATCCATGTTGACTGTTCCTGATCAACTTCCCCTCCAAGTGCTTTAAAATGGTTTCCTTGAGGACCTGCTCCATATTTTTCCAGGGACTGAGGTGAGGCTGACTGGCCTGTAGTTCCCTGGATCCTCCTTCTTCCCTTTTTTAAAGATGGGCACTATATTTGCCTTTTTCCAATCCTCCTGGATCTCTCCCGATTGCCATGAATTTTCAAAGATAATGGCCAATGGCTCTGCAATCACATCAGCCAACTCCCTCAGCACCCTTGGATGCATTAAATCTGGACCCATGGACTTGTGCATGTCCAGCTTTTCTAACTAGTCCTTAACCTATTCTTTCACCACTGAGGGCTGCTCACCTCCTCCCCATACAGTGTTACCCAGGGCAGCAATGTGGGAGCCGACCTTGTCTTTTTGAAGACCGAGGCAAAAAAAGCATTGAGTACTTAATTTTTTTCTACTTCATCTGTCACTAGATTGCCTCCCCCCTTCATTAAGGGTCCCACACTTCCCCTGACTATCTTGTATCTTATATTTGCAGAAAGTCATAGATTAGCACTCCACCAGTGTTCTAGAATTTCCCAGGTATTGTAAAATTTATTAAAAAAAATTAACATCATTGAACCAGCAGTCTCCTAAAACAGATCTTTTAGATTATTTGGTGCAAGTTTTCTAGATCTGCTGATTGAAAAATGTCTCTGTAGAAAAAATATTCTAAGATCATCCTGAGTTACAAATAGACTGAAAAGTACATTAGAACCTTATAGTTACTAACTGACCTGTCAACCACACCCTTCATTTGGAACTGGAACTATGCAATCAGGCAGTACCAGACACACAAAAAACAGCAAATATAGTACAGTACTGTGTTAAATGTAAACTGCTAAAAAATAAAGGGAAAGTTCTAAAAAAAAGAGTTTTGACAAGGAAAGGAAACTGTTTCTGTGCTTTTTTATTTGAATTAAGATGGTTACAGGCAGCATTTTTCTTTTGTATAGTAAAGTTTCAAAACTGTATTAAGTTAATCTTCAGTTGTACCTTTTGATATAACAACCATAACATTTTGTTCATAGTTACGAACATTTCAGTGTTATGAACAACCTCCATTCCTGAGGTGTTCATAACTCTGAGGTTCTACTGTACTTGAACTTGTACTTTTCTGATATGAGTACATAATCCTGCATCTTTCTGAACACAGAAGAGAAATATTTATTGAACACTTAAAAACATAAGAATGGCCATACTGGGCAGACCAATGGTCTATCTAGCCCAGTATCCTATCTTCCAACAGTGGCCAATGCCAAGTGCTTCAGAGAGTATGCACTCCCAGCTTCTAGCACACAAAGACTAGGGACACCCAGAGCATGGGGTTGCATCCCTGACCATCTTGGCTAATAGGCACTGATGGATCTATCCTCCATTAACTTACCTAATTTTCTTTTGAACCCAGTTATAGTTTTGGCCTTCACAACATCTTCACAACTTCTGCCTCCTCTTCATCATTATTAACAATTTTACCATTTCCATCTAGTACTGGCCTATACCATTGCTAAGATTTGCTATGAAATCTGTTTTTATTGTCTTAAGTCCTGCCAGCCATGGACTTTTCCCTGGTGTCTTCCGCTCCTCATCAATTTAATACACTTAATCTTTTCTAATTTCAGATTGATTAATATCTATTTCCCTCCCCCTCCCATTTGTTATATATTGCATTTTTATTTTTAATTGTTTTTTTTTTTCAGTTTGTCACTGAACCAGGGCGGGCCTTTAGCCAAATTTGTCCTCTTTTTTTATTGTGAAATCATATATTTTTGGGCATTTAAAGATTCCACCTCCCAATTTTTATTTACATTTTTCTGTCTAAGCTTTTCTTCCAAGTCAACTTTGCTGATAATTTTCTTTACCTTTTGATGCATCAAATATATTGGTGGTTGACACTGTCCTGTTTGCCTATATTTGATGTTACCAGATCGTAATCACTGGCACTTAGCTAATTAACATCCAGTACAATGATTGATTCATTTTCATTATCATGGTGTTTGTAGCAGAGCATGACAGGGCTCCCTTAGCTCCTGCCTCTGCTAGGTACACAAAGTCTCTCTGAAACCCTCAGGTTAGTAACCACTAGTGCAGTTTATTCATAGGCATGTTCCATCACTGTTTAACAATGTACAATCGGCCCTTTTCCATCTGAAGGCAGGAGGGAGGAGAGAGCTACCTTCCTGCTTCCACATCCTACCTTTTCCCTTTCTTTCTGCTTCCCCCTTGGCTTCCTTCCCCTGAGACTTTTATACAACCCAGGGTAATTAGGCAGCAGTTATCTCTGCTTCCCCAATTAGGGCCAGCTCTAATTTATTCCCCTAAATGGGAGCTGGAATGACAGAGGGCTGAATCAGCAACCCTTTGCCCAGCACCCTGTCACAGGGTCCAAAATAAGATACCTCATGTAGGGTATAATGTCTTGTGTTAGAAAATTATTATCTATAATTATTAGAACTTCCAGTAAAGTTTTCCTACTGACTGCATGAAGCCTCCAGCATGCATCTCCAAAATGAAATCTCCCATAACAAAAGAGCTTTGTCTTTTCACAATTACAAACAAGTGCTTATGGAATAGCTCATCCTCTTCTTTGTTTTTATTTGGTGGTCTGTTAGCAGATCCCCATCATCATCCCCTACTGTGCTTTGTTAGTCAGCATATTGATCCATATGCATTCCAGATCCTACATTTCTGACTTATCAAACGCTAAAACAGGTAATGGTGTCTTAATTGCTGATCCCACCCCCATCTCTTTTACTCACTCTTACCTTCCTTCCATGGCTATAATCAGTGATTTTAACATTCAATTAATGTGAATCATCCTACCAGGTTTCAATAACTCCAATTATATTAAATTTCTTCTCACCAGTTGGAATTTCCAACTCCTCTTGCTTATTGCTTAGACTACTGTCCTTGGTATATTTGCAATAGAAAATATCTTCTGTATTTCTAAGCTGAAAGCATCATGATTTGATACTTTTAACTGTGTGGTGATCCTTATGGTGCTCATCTCTCAGGTAGTTACCACAGCTGGTGAAAAGTTGAAAATTCTATTCCACAGGTGTCATAAACAGATAGTTAAGGATTAATGCCTCATTTACCTGTAAAGGGTTAAGAAGTTCGCCTAGCCTAGCTGATACCTGACCAGAGGAACCAATGGGGGGACAAAATGTTTCAAAAGGAAGGAGGGAAGTTCCCTTTGTCTGGGTCAGTTCCAGTTTGGCTGGAGTGGAAAAGATCAAGGAATCAGCCTCTTATCAGAGTAGTGAGTATTGGAAAAGGAATAAATAGGCTTATGTTTCTTTTCTTTTCTAACTTGTCTTGGGCTTTAGGGAATAATCAAATTGGGTATTTTTTGTGTATCTAAGTTTTTGCCTAGGGGAACATCCTCTGTGTTTTGAATCTGTTATCTGTGAGATCAGCTGGTATGCTATCTCCCCAGAGGGTTTTCTTTTACCTTTCTTTTCTTTAATTAAAAGTCTTATTTTTAAGAACCTGGTTGATTTTTCCTTGTGTTAAGACCCAAGGGGATTGGATCTGGACTCACCAGGAATTGGTGGGGGAAAGGATGGGGGATGGTTAAATTCTCCTTGTGTTAAGATCCAAGGGTTTGGATCTGTGTTCACCAGGAAATTGATGAAGAAGTCTCTCAAGGCTACCCAGGGAAAGAAGTTAGAATTTGGGAGTGGTGGCAGCAGAACCAGATCTAAACTGGTAATTCAGTTTAGGAGTTCACATGCAGATCCCCATATCTGTACTCTAAAGTCCAGAGTGGGGGTGAAACCTATGACAACAGGAACTTCCAAAATTCTGAAAAAAAATCAATTTAGAAAGGGAAGAGTAGCCTTTTTTTCTTTCAAAATTTCCAGAGGATGTAGAAAAAATATAAATATTCTGAATGTTTCACTTCAAACCTAGCTCCACAGCAGGGAGCCTGAAATCCCTGGGGTCCCTACCCATGGAACAGTTCACATAGTGGAGATGCCCCGGAGATGTGGACCCTGAAAAGCCAGGCTCCCCAGTTTTCTAAGAAGGTCATCAAAACTGATGTTACCATGGCACTTTTTGATTTCAACAAATTGGTATTTTTAGACAAAAAAAAATTCCTCTTTCATTCATAGAACCATAGACTTTAAGGTCAGAAGGAACCATTTTGATCATCTAGTCTGACCTCCTGCACAATGCAGGCCACAGAATCTCACCCACCCACTCCTCTATCAAACCCGTGTCTGAGCCATTGAAGTCCTCAAATCATGGTTTAAAGACTTCAAGATGCAGAGAATCTTCCAGCAAGTGACCTGTGCCCCACACTGCAGAAGAAGGCGAAAAACCTTCAGGGCCTCTGCCAATCTGCCCTGGAGGAAAATTCCTTCCCAACCCCAAATATGGCAATCAGCTAAACCCTGAGCATGTGGGCAAGACTCACCAGCCACACATCCAGGAAAGAATTCTCTGTATTAATTCAGATCCCACCCCATGTAATATCCCATCACAAGCCATTGGGCATATTTACCGCTAATAGTCAAAGACCAATTAATTGCCAAAATTAGACTATCCCATTATACCTTCCATAAACTTATCAAGACTATACCATTATCCCCTCCATAAACGTATCAAGCTTAGTCTTGAAGCCAGATATGTCTTTTCCCCCCACTACTCCCCTTGGGAAGCTATTCCAGGACTTCACTCCTCTCATGATTAGAAACCTTCATCTAATTTCAAGTCTAAACTTCCTGCTGGCCAGTTTATATCCATTTGTTCTTGTGTCCACATTGGTACTGAGCTTAAATAATTCCTCTTCCTCCCTGGTATTTATCCCTCTTATATATTTGTCAAGAGCAGTCATATCTCCCCTCAGCCTTCTTTTGGTTAGGCTAAACAAGCCAAGCTCTTTGAGTCTCCTTTCATAAGACAGGTTTTCCATTCCTCGGATCATCCTAGTAGCCCTTCTCCGTACCTGTTCCAGTTTGAATTCATCCTTCTTAAACATGGGAGACCAGAACTGCACACGCTATTCCAGATGAGGTCTCACCAGTGCCTTGTATAACGGTACTAACACCTCCTTATCTCTACTGGAAATACCTCGCCTGATGCATCCCAAGACCGCATTAGGTTTTTTCACGGCCATATCACATTGGCGGCTCATAGTCATCCTGTGATCAACCAATACTCTGAGGTCCTTTTCCTCCTCTGTTACTTCCAACTGATGCGTCCCCAGCTTATAACAATAATTCTTGTTATTAATCCCTAAATGCATGACCTTGCACTTTTCACTATTAAATTTCATCCTATTACTATTACTCCAGTTTACAAGGTCATCCAGATATTTTGGTATGATATCCCGGTCCTTCTCTGTATTGGCAATACTTCACAGCTTCGTGTCATCCGCAAACTTTATTAGCACATTCCCACTTTTTGTGCCAAGGTCAGTAATAAAAAGATTAAACAAGATTGGTCCCAAAACTGATCCCTGAGGAACTCCACTAGTAACCTCCCTCCAGCCTGACAGTTCACCTTTCAGTATGACCCATTGTAGTCTCCCCTTTAACCAGTTCCTTATCCACCTTTCAATTTTCATATTGATCCTCATCTTTTCCAATTTAGCTAATAATTCCCCATGTGGAACCATATCAAATGCCTTACTGAAATCAAGATAAATTAGATCCACTGTGTTTCTTTTGTCTAAAAAATCTGTTACCTTCTCAAAGAAGGAGATCAGGTTGGTTTGGCATGATCTACCTTTTGTAAAACCATGATGTATTTTGTCCCAATTACCATTGACCTCAATGTCCTTAACTACTTTCTCCTTCAAAAAATTTTTCAAGACCTTGCATACTACAGATGTCAAACTAACAGGCCTGTAGTTGCCCGGATCACTCCCCTCCTCCCCCTTTCTTAAAGATAGGAACTATGTTAGCAATTCTCCAGTCATACAGTACAACCCCTGAGTTTACAGATTCATTAAAAATTCTTGCTAATGGGCTTGCAATTTCATGTGCCAGTTCCTTTAATATTATTGGATGAAGATTATCTGGGCCCCCCGATTTAGTCCATTAAGCTGTTTGAGTGGCATCTACCTCGGTTGTGATAATATCTACCTCCATATCCTCATTCCCATTTGTCATCCTACCATTATCCCTAAGCTCCTCATTAGCCTCATTTAAGCCTGAGGCAAAGTATTTGTTTAGATATTGGACCATGCTAGATTATCCTTAACTTCCACTCCATCCTCAGTGTTTAGCAGTCCCACTTCTTCTTCTTTGTTTTCTTCTTATTTATATGGCTTTAGAACCTTTTACTATTGGTTTGTCCCTACCCATGGAACAGTTCACAAAGTGGAGATGCCCCAGAGATATGGACCCTGAAAAGCCAGGCTCCCCAGTTTTGTCAGAAGGTCATCAAAACTGATATTTCCATGGCACTTTTTGATTTCAACAAATTGATATTTTTTGACAAAAAAAATTATCTTTCAATGGAAAGTTCCTGACTCATCTGCCTCCAGCCGTATAGAACACTACATGATCTTTGGCTTCTGGTCATTACAAACTACCTAGCTTCTTCTGGGATTTTTACACTCTCTCTCGTACCTTGGTGGCCAGTTCCTTACTTACTTGAATCTGGGATGGTATTATTTCCTGAACCTGGTCATCCAAGAAGAGGGGCCATTTCACAGAGCTGAAAACAATTATGAATTAAATCAGCTGGGAAGAATTTAATCAGAAAACCATGACTAATAATTGGGAATTGTTTAAGAACATTTTACCCGATGCCCAAAAAGACCACAATCAAGGGAAAAAGGCTATATTGTGCTGTTATTTTTAAGAAGAGCTAGTTTAGAGGGGATGTGAAAGCACCAAAAATATAGTGTGTGTATATGTGTGTGTGTGTGTGTGTGTATGTGTATATATATATATATATATATATATATATGAAATGGAAGAAAGAGGAAGTTGATAGTAATGAATATAAATCAGAAGTTAGAAATTATAGAGAATTGAAAGGGGAAGCATAGTGTAGAAAGAAAAAAATTATGCCTAATAGAGTTAAGAATGATAAGAAAGAGGTCTTTAAATATATTAGGAACAAAAATAATTCTAAGAATGTTATTGGTCTATTACTAGATGGAACTAGGAGAACTATCAAAAATAATGCAGAAAAAGGTGGAAGTCTTCAGTACATATTTCTGTTCTGAATTTGGAAGAGAAAACAGATGATGTAGTCATATCATATGATGATAGTTTTCATTCCATTATTATCTCAGGAGTATATTAACCTGCAGCTACTTTAGTGCACCATTTTTAAATCAATCGGTCCAATAACTTGCATCCAAGAGTTTTAAAAGAGCTGGCTGAGGAGCTCACTGGACTTAATACTGATTTCAATAAATCTTGGAACACTAGGGAAGTTCCAGAAGACTTGAAGAAAGCTAATGTTGTGCCACTATTTAAAAAGGGTAAATGGGATGACCTAGGTAATTATTGGCCTGTCAATTTGACATCTGTCTCAAGCAAGATAATGGAATGGATGATATGGGACTTGATTGGCATTAATGATATTACCCTCTTTTTTTCTATATTAATCAACATAAATTTATGGACAATAGATCCTGTTAGATTAACCTGCTATCATTTTTATGACATAATGAGTTTGGTTTACAATGATAATACCATTCATGTAATATGCTTAAACATCTGTAAGATATCTGACTTCCAAAGTATGACACACAGGAAAAAATACGGATGGGTATAAGTTATTAAAGTTTAGTTTTGCAAACAGATCTAAATCCAAAGGTCTAAATCCAAGGTAACAAGAAAGCATTCTATAAATACATTAGAAGCAAGAAGATTACCAAGGATAGGGTAGACACATTATTCAATGAGTTGTGGGGGGAGGCAATAACATGAAATGTGGAAATGGCTCAAGTGTTAAATGACTCTTTTGTTTCAGTATTCACCAGAAAGTTTAGTAGAGATTGGATGTATAACATAGTGAATGTGAGTGAAAATGAGGTAAGATCAGAGGCTAAAATAGGGAAAGAACAAGGTAAAAATTACTTAAGTTATATTTGTCTTCAAATCACCAAGGCCTGATGAAATAAATCCTAGAATACTCAAGGAGCTGAGTGAGGAGGTACTGAGCCATTAGTGATTATCTTTGAAAAGTCATGGAAAATGGGAGAGATTACAGAGGACTGGAAAAGGGCAAACATAGTGCCCATCTATAAAAAGGGAAATAAGGAAAACTAGGGGAATTACAGACCAGTCATCTTAACTTCAGTATCCAGGAAGATAATGGAGCAAATAATTAAGCAATCAATTTGCAATCACCTAGAAGATAATAAGATGATAAATAACAGTCAGTATGGATTTGTCAAGAACACATCACAGCAAACCAACCTGATAGCGTTCTTTGACGGGGGGAAATGGAAGATGTGATGTATCTTGACATTAGTAGGGCTTTTGACACTCTCTCACATGACCGTCTCATAAACAAACTAGGGAAGCACAACCTAGATGGAGCTACTATAGGGTGGGTGCATAACTGGTTGGAAAACCATTCCCAGAGAGTAGCTATGAGTGGTTCACAGTCAAGCTGGAAGGGCATAACAAGTGGGGTTCTACAGGGATCTGTTCTGGGTCTGGGTCTGTTCAATATCTTCATCCATTATTTCAATAATGGCATACAGAGTACACTTGTAAAGTTTGTGGACTATACTGAGCTGGGAGGAGTTAAAAGTGCTTTGGAGGTTAGGATTAAAATTCAGAATGATCTGGACAAACTGGAGAAATGGTCTGAAGTAATTAGGAAGAAATTCAATAAGGACAAATGCAAAGAACTCCAATTAGGAGGAACAATCAGTTGCACACATACAAAATGGGAAATGACTGCCTAGGAAGAAGTACTGTGAAAGGGATCTGGAGGCTCAGTGGATCACAAGCTAAATATAAGTCAACAGTATAACACTGTGGCAAAAAAGCAAACATCATTCTGGGATGATGTAAGCAAGACCCAAGAAGTAATTTTTCTGCTGTACTCTGCGCTGATTAGGCCTCAAATGGAGTACGGTGTCCAGTTCTGGGTGCCACATTTTAGGAAATATGTGGACAAATTGGAGAAAATCCAGAGAAGAACAACAAAAATCATTAAAGGTCTAGAAAACATGATGTCTAAGGGAAGATAGAAAACATTGTGTTTGTTTAGTCTAGAGAAGAGAAGACTGAGAGGGGACATAACTGTTTTCAAATACATAAAAGGTTGTTACAAGGGGGAGAGAGAAATTGTTCTCCTTAACCTCTGAGGATAGGAGAAGAAGCAATGGGTTTAACTTGCAGCCAGGGAAGCTTAGGGTACATCTACACTACAGGGGGGAGTCGATTTAAGATACGCAAATTCAGCTACGTGAATAGCGTAGCTGAATTCGGCGTATCGCAGCCGACTTACCCTGTTGTGAGGACGGCGGCAAAATCGACTTCTGCGGCTTCCCGCCGGCGGCTCTTACTACCACCTCCCCTGGTGGAGTAAGAGCGCCGATTCGGGGATCGATTGTCGCGTCCCGACGGGACGCGATAAATCGATCCCCGAGAGGTCGATTTCTACCCGCATATTCAGGCGGGTAGTATAGACCAGGCCTTAGATTGGACATTAGGAAAAAAAATCCTAACTGTCAGGGTAGTTAAGCTCTGGAATAAATTGCCTAGGAAGGTTGTGGAATTTCCATCATTGGAGATTTTTAAGAGCAGGTTAGACAAACAGCTGCCAGGAATGTAGATAATACTTAGTCCTGTCATGAGGGCAGGGGACTGGACTAGATAACCTCTCGAGGTCCCTTTCAGTGCAATGATTCTATGTTTCTATAATACATGAAGTATCTATAGAGGCACTTATAACTCAAGGAATTGGTACGTAACTTTACCTTTTTAAAAAAATGTTGCATTTGTGTCTGGTTCTTCTGTGGGTAAACAGTGGGGAATGAGACTGTAGTCCTAATCCAAATCCCATTGAAGTCTCTTTGAGTGCTCTACATTGTGTGACTGACCACCTCCATGGGGAGCTGAAGGAGAAATTGTCTCCTATGGACCAGTGCTCTTATGACAGTGGTTTTCAGCCTCTGGTTCATGGACCCCTGGGGATCTGCAGACTATGTCTAAGGGGTCTGTGAACGGTTGTCGTTACCATAGAACAGTGTTTTTTAACCTGTGATCCGCAGACCCCCTAGGGGTCCGCAGACTATGTCTAAGATTTCCAAAGTGGTCTGCACTGGGATTCAAAACTTTTTAGGGGTCTGAAAATGAAAAAAAAAGTTGAAACCCATTGTTTCATGACATATTCTAACTGTGTTGATATTTCAGTATTGCTGGTGGTGCATTTCTTTCAATACAAGTATTTCTGTATAATATAAAACTTTTTTTTTTTAATCCCGATACTAGTGCCCTTTTAGCTTTTCAGGATTTAGAATGTCACAGTTTTGTCAGCAGCTTTTGTATCACTGTGGACATTCCATTAAGATTGAATTGTTATATTTTGACATTTCAGGTTGATTTTACCTTGTAAATTGCAATGCTTATGGCTATATTTTATTACTTTTTTCATGGTGGATAAACAAAAATGTCATGCCTTGTTTTGGTATACAGTATTTTTATTAAGCAACAGAGGGTCCTGTGGCACCTTTAAGACTAACAGAAGTTTTGGGAGCATAAGCTTTCGTGGGTAAGAAAGATGCATCTGAAGAAGTGAGGTTCTTACCCACGAAAGCTTATGCTCCCAATACTTCTGTTAGTCTTAAAGGTGCCACAGGACCCTCTGTTGCTTTTTACAGATTCAGACTAACACGGCTACCCCTCTGATACTTAGTATTTTTATTGTGTACACTCACAAAATACAGCTATGAGTACAAAAAAATCTGCCTGATTTAACAGTCTGAAAGGATAATAATTTAAAGCAGCAGTTTTGGGAAAAAGAAACATACAGAGAGTATGTGAATTTCACACAAATACATTTTAATGGCTACTCCCTGGCATCTTCCCAAGCTGGTGGTATATTGGGGATGAGTCCTGAGATGACTGTTACAATGTTGTGAACATTGGCACATTAAAACAAAAAATCAAAGTTTCACCTTACTGAATCTCCACCCTGAGTGGGGCATGGTCCTCTTCTGGCTCTTTCTTGTGTAGTCATGTGGGGAGTCTCAGCTGACTTTTGATACCCACCACTGGGCTGGTTCTCTGCCTCCCCGGCTGCTGGCCTCTGCAGTGCCGAAAGTATCTGAACTCACACTAGATTCCACAGCTGTTCAGAGTCTCCCTTTGTGGGAAATAGGAGCTAAGCAGAGATTCCATAAGCTATACTGCTTCTCCCTCAGCTCCAGACTCAACTCAAAAGTGAAATTAAAACTAGTCCCTTAAAATTTGAGTCAGGCTTTCCCTTCTCACTGACTCTCCATTGGCTAAGCAAACTGTCTATATAAATCATGCCATCAATAACCTTCCTAATGGCTTTTGCAGGTGTTTCCAGTTTATTCTGTACCTTCTCTGAACTCTAAGCTGGCTGAAAAATGGTGTCTGGAGGCTCTGGGTCCATTGTTATTTTAGACCATTGGTTAGGTTTAATAGAGGCTCATTCCAGCATTCCAAGTGTTGACAAACTATAAAGGGTATTGCAAGAAGGTTGCATGCTCCCCGTTCCTCAGTGTGCAGAACAAGATCTCGGTGCCATGATCCTTACTATAGCCAATTGAGATAAGGTACTGGAGCTCAGGCCCACAGCAACCTATCAAATGTAGGAATGGCCTTTTCAGAATCCTTGGTGACTTCTTCCATTCAAGTTGGTGGCCCATTAAACTCTTAACTCTCTCAATGGGCCATAGAAGAAGCTTGTCCCCGCCTGATGAGCCTTCCTGTGGATGTATTACCCAGAATATGGGTAATGGCTACTCCTGTGAATCATCAAAGCATGTAAGGGCATGTGACTTGCTCATGTGACCCTGGACTCCATCTTGTGCCTGTAATTTTCCACAAACTATAACTGAGAGCATCCACTCCACATGGCAGAAATATAAAGGACCCTGGAAGCATCTCCATTTTGCCTCTTTCCTGCTCTAATCTCTGGACTATGGATTTACACTAAACCGAGCTTATTGCCTATGAATTGAGGACTTTCCAATCTTTTGGAGGTTACCAATGACTGTACAATCTAGAAGTCTATAACATCACTGCTCCAAACATGATCCAAAAACTTTGCAATGATTGATTCTTTTCTCTTACAAATAAACCTTTAGATATTAGATACTAAAAGATTGGCAGCAGTGTAATTATTGAGTAAAATCTCAGATATATATGGACCTCGGTATGTGACTAATCCTTTGAGATCAGAAGAACACTTTGATTAAATTGGTTTTCAATAAACACTCATCATTAAGTCTAGTGTCTGGGTGGTGAAATGAGTCCTGGAATGCCTAAGGAGTGGAATGCATTGTTGATTTCCTGTTAGCCAGGGTGGTGATACAGAAGTTTGCTTTCGTTATAGGGTTGGTGTATCTTACGATAGAATAACCATCAGTTTCAGGGTAAGTCTGCCCTATTTCTCACCAGCTTGTCCTGAATCGGGTATTCTCAGCTGTGACCCACTGAAGCACAGCGACAATGGGCCATTGTGATCATATATAGTCTGACCTCCTGTGAAACACAGGCTGTAGGACTTCCATGGATTAATTCTTGCTTGAACTAACATATCTTTTAGAAAATAAATCTAATCTTGATTTAAAAATGTCCAGTGATGGAGAATCCTTGTAAAACATTCCAGTGGTTAATTACCCCATTGTCATGACCCCAAAATCTTTTTCAGAGACCCTGCTTCCCAGAATATGGTTATAATAAGTATGAGCTGCATTCTTTATTCCCAGATATACAACCTTACATTTGTCCATACTGAAACACACAGTGTTGGCTTTTGTCCAGTTTACAAAGTAATACAGATTGTTCTGTATCAGGGATCTATCATCTTTATTATTTACCAGTCTCCCAATATTTGCATCATGTTCAAACTTATCAGTAATGACTTTTTTTCCTTCCAGATGATTGATAAAAATGTTAGATAGCATGGGACTAAGACCTGATATCTGTAAGACACCACTAGAAATACACCTGTATGTTAATGATTCCACATTTACAATTAAATTTTTACACCTATAAAATAGCCAGTTTTTATGAATATATGCCATGTTGATTTTGTATTTTTCTAGTTTATCAAAATATTGTACAGGATCAAGTGAAATGCCTGTTTGAGGTTTAAGTACATTACATCAATGCTATTATCTTTACCTACCAAAACATACAATCTTGTAAAAAAAAAAAAAAAAATCGTTAGCTTTACAAAAATCTATCTTCTATAAAACCAAGTCAATTAGCATTAATTATATTACCTCATATCAGCTCGTATTACTAGGTATCCATGTCAGGATAGCAGGCTTATATAATTACAAAAGTCATCCCGTTAACCTTTTACAAATACTGAAAAAAACCATTAGCTTTCTTCTAGTCCCCTATTGTTCCAAGTGTTACTGAAAATCAACATGAACAGTCTAGCATGCTCCTCGGCCAGCTTTGTAAAAAATTTTGAATACTAATTATCACAACCTGCCGATTTTAAAATGTCTAACTTTATTAGCCAGTGTTTAATATCCTCTTGAGTTATGATTGGAATGGAAAGAATTTCATCATCATCTTTTGAGAAGATCTGGCTTTTTCCCCAAATACAGAAAAGAAATATTTATTCAATATTTCTGACTGCTCCACATTATTATTGACAGCTCTACCATTTCAGTCTAGTAATGGACCAATAACATCTTTTGGATTGCTTTTGATCCTAATATACTTTAAACACTACTACTTATTGTCCTTAATTCTTTAGGCCATATATTTCTCCTTGTGTTATTTTGCTCCCTTACTAATTTTCTACAATTCCTAGCTTCTAATTTATATTCATTTAAATATACTTCACATATTTTTCATTGGTTTTATATATCTATTCATCCATATCTATCTATCCATCAATCCATCCTCCAAACCAGGTTGTTTTTTTTAACCAGTGTAGCCTTTTAGCTCAATTGTGGAATTGTTGTTTTTTGAGCAGCTAGTAAATTGTTTTTAAGCAGTTCCCAATTTTCATTCACATTGTTCACTTTAAATTCTTTCTCCCAGTTGATTTGACTCATAATTGTTTTCTGCTTTGTGAAACTGGCCCTTTTAAAGTACCCAATTTTATTAGACTGATTTGCAAAGCAACAGATATTCTGGACAAACATGTTCATTACAGCTGCATCTGAGAGAAGAAAAATAACAAACCCTGTAATTTATTAATAGCATTCATTCTGTTTTTCTATTTTGTTCTTGTTCTTTAATGTGTACAGTATATTTATGCACTCTATGTTCACACTAAAGTAAATGAAAGTTTTAGTTCTACACAGCGCCATTAGTAATTTTTCATTACTTTTGAAAAGTAGCTGATATTTCAACTCTTTATTCCTGATCACCTCTTTTTAACAGAATCTCATATTGTTTGTTTTCAGGAATGTTCATCTGTTAAAGTAGGATCTCCCAGCATTTATTATAGCTGTGTAGTACTGTATGGTTCATAAATCTAATTCATGGCATACTTTAAAATTCATACAGCTTCATAAAGGCAGTTTAAAATAGTAATAATCTAGGATCAAGGGAATGAGGGTAAATTTGGTAATAGAGAGATGGATGGTCAGAATAAACTCTTTTTGTGTTTTTGTGTAGTCTATATTTATCTTTTTGAACAATCTATCTCATTCTGTATTAAGATAATTTTCCCCAAGTGTATGAAGTTCTTTTATTCACATACTTATTTCAATCATCCAGTAAATATGGAATTACACCTATTTCTCTGCTTACAAAAATGAAAGCTGGAAATGTCAAAGCAACAAAGATTAAGTTAGATAAGTTTATGGAGGGAATGGTTTAATGGTAAAACATAGTTGTCAAGGAAAACCAAGCAATGGTAGGTAAATAGCATAATGGCTAAAAGGGGTCAGGATGGAGACTCTTGCCTATATGCTCGGGGTCTTACTGATCGCCATATTTGGGGTCGGGAAGGAATTTTCCTCCAGGGCAGATTGGCTGAGCCTCTGGAGGTTTTTCGCCTTCCTCCGCAGCATGGGGCAGGGATCTCTAGCAGGAGGGTCTCTGCCGATTGAGGTCACTAATAACATGATTGGGGACTTCAGCAGCAGAGTCCAGGGAAGGGGCGGGGACGGTTTTATGGCCTGCAGCGTGCAGGGGGTCAGACCAGATGATCATAATGGTCCCTTCTGACCTTAAAGTCTATGAATCTAAACAACAAAAAACCCATAATTGAGTGATTGTGCTTTTTTTAATTTAAACAATATATTTGGGGAGATTATAATGTTACAGTCCTCTGCTTCAGTCTTTATATATAAAAAGTTGAGTTAGATATTAAACTAGTCAGTTTGATCACAGATTGAGTTTGAGACTCTGTGCCTTTGCCTCCTGTATCTCTTGAGAGTTTTTTTAAACTACAGCAATAAGACAATAATACCATTAAAATGTTTTGTGAAATTTACTCCACAAAGTATAACTTGTATTTATTCATTCATAAGATGATGTATGCCTTTACCTTTACATGTAAACATACACAATATTGTTTGACATATAAAATAAACTGGTTAGTTCTCCAGTGGGAAGGTATCACCCTTTAGCTATAATTAGGATACTGTGGTGGGTTTTGTACCTCATCAACCCCATGTCTCTACGCCTACATCAGGTTTCTAACCCTGCTCCCCCAGGTAGTCAGCACAATGTGGCCCAGTGCCCAGGGTCCGTATATTGCCTCTTCCCGAGTGGGGTAATGCAGCCTAGCGGCCGGAGTCCATTCAATGTACCGCTAGGGAAGTGCGACCCAATGTCCAGAGTCCACCTAGTTCTCCTTTTCCTTCACCTAGGTGGGATAGCATGGCCTAGTGGCCAGAGTCAATACAGCCACCTTCGGAGGAAAAACAGGGGGCCTAGTGGCTGGTGCCTTGGGGCTGTCACAAGGGGGTGGCAGCCCCTGATATAGGGAACCGGGCCCGCCCAACTCCACCAGGCCCTGACCCAGGGCCCTGACAATGGTAGAGCGGGCCGCCACAGGGTCAGCAGGGAATCCTACCAAAACTCTCATAAGGGTGGGAGGTACTACTCCCTCACCCTTCCTGGGTCACTTCTTACTGGGTTTCCTGCACCAGTAGTTCATACAGTATCAGGGTCTCCAGACTCCTCAGCACCAGATACTCCCTGGGGTTCTGGTGCAGGTTTCTGGCTCTTCAACTCTCATAGGTAAGGTCTGTAACGGCTCCTGGGCTGGAGCCCCTGCCGAGTGTCCTTCCTCCTCGGCAGTCATCCCTGACTGAGCATCTCTGCAGGCTTTTATACCTGACTTTCAGGTTGAGCATGCCCAGCAGAGCCTAAGGTGGGGCATCCTCTGCTAGGAGAGAAGGATTAACCCCCTCCATACCAGTGCGGGGCCGATCCGCCCCGTCACAGATACATTAGAAATAAATTGGATATAACATTTCACAAACCATACTTTCTGCTTGAATATGCTCTTTTCATACTTAGTGAGATGTAATTTGTAAAATGGTAATCTACCCTATTAAAAACTGGATATAGAGCTCTGATGCTAACAAAATAGTATGAATACTACTGTAACCATGCCTTCTTGTTCCCCATCTAGTGGCAACTAGCCCAGCTGGAGATAAATGAGTCTGCTATAGCTTTAGTAAAGGACCATGTTGCCCCTGCGGGAGTGGGGGCAGAGGGCTCCGCGTGTGCTGCCCTTGCCGCGCTTCCAGGTACCTCCCCCGAAGCTCCCATTGGCTGCGGTTTCCCATTCCTGGCCAATGGGAGCTGCAGAGGGCGGTGCCTAGAGGCAAGATGCACGGATCCCTCTGCACGGATCCCTCTGCCGCCCTGCTCAGGGGCCGCAGGGACGTGGAGCCAGCTGCTTCTGAGAGCGGCGCGGGGCCTACAGCGCCACCGGGGGCAATCCCACGGGCCGGATCCAGAGCCCTGACAGGCCAGATTCAGCCCGCAGGCCGTAGTATGCCCACCCCTGAAATAAGGGATCAAGAGGGAAAGTAAGGGAAAATGCAAGCGAAGATGGCAGTATTAAGTATTATTATTATTTATTATTGATTTTGAGTAACAATACCCAATGTGTGATCCATGCTAATTTGAAACTCAAGAGCTTTTAATTTTAAAGAATATTATGAATTTGGAAATTAATGTGTAGTAAATCAAATAAATGTAACCTTGTATAACACACACAAAAATAATATATATTGTATTCTTTATTCCCAAATAATGTTATTTGGGAGTGTTAGTTGAAAGGGGAGTTGTTGTTTTTCCAAAGAAATGAGCTAAGAGCTATTTCCCTTTATTATATTGTCTTTGTTTTCTTTAGGCAAGATCACTAATCTTTCAGTGGACACAAAAGAAAGAGTTTGTGAAAGTGTTTTATCTTCAGATAAAGGACTTCATAGTGAGTGCAATTCTGTGTACAGAAAACACAACTCTGTAATTATGTGATTCAAACAGGCAGAGATGAGGCAATTCAGATAGTTTTCTTTGTTGCTACATATATCAGGACTCAGAAATGTCACTAATTCCTTATATGCATTAAAAACATTAAAATAGCCAGTATCAGTATTGTAAACAAGAAAAAATGAAACTGGTTATTTACTCTTCATATGCAGCTATGTGTTTTGAAATATGTAAGTTAAAGCATAAACTGGCCTGCTGTCTTAATGTAAACATACTTTTAGCAACTGATCAATTTAAGGAAAGTTGTCAAGAAAAAACAAAACAAAACTCTATTTACTGATTTCTCTTTCTTTTAGAAGAAGTGTGGCCCAGATTCTGATCTCTCTGTGTTTTTATATTTGTATAACTCCATTGTTTTAAATAGTTACCCTGACTTGTTTAAATGTGAGTTAGAAGAGAATCAGACCTAGATGATGCTCAGATGTGAATTATTTTGTTTTCTATCTAAAGCGGAAGCATTTGAGGTATACGATATATTTTTTCCTTCCAGGTGACTAATGTATTCCTGTTATTTCCCACTCTCCCCCACACATATTTGGGAGTTACCACTGACCTAACAGCTAAAGCCAGCTGTTTCATTCACACATACTAGCAATACTGTTTTTTCTCTGATTCTACCCGATTTCCAATCTTTAAGCAAAGGTATAGAAATATTGTTCTTTTCCATAAAACTAATTGTATAGATCAACAATCGCTAAAAATCAGACATCACCATTAGCATTTAATGCCTTTTCTGGAAAGGCCAATATATATGTAAGGTTTTCAGTGTGATTTTTTTTTTTTTTTTTTTGCCCCCATTGGACAAGAACATCTCAAATATTTATTGCTCTTCTTGCATTTATTTTATAAAGTATCAAAGTAGCATAGACAGACTGCTCCTTTACAGGGGAAAACTGTGTTTTTTCTCAATGCAGCTTTCTCATCAGCTGAAGTTTTTTGCCTGTTTTCGGATCCCCCACACACGTTTCATTGTCATGTTATATTGCTCTGATCTCTGATATGATGCAACATAAAAGGATATAGTGAAACAATCAAAAACAGTTTATAGTATCTGCTGTTAATTTATTTATTCTGTATATAGTGTGAAGCAAGGAGATTCTTTTCCCCAAGAATTAGGCAGCTCAGACAATACTAAGGGGTTAATTCGTGGCACCGGGAAGATTGATAAACAGCTTTAAAAGTATGGTGTTATAATGACCAATTATATACTTTTTTATTAATTTATTTGCATTTATTTTGTACTTATAGAGAAAAAACCTTTGTTTCAGAGAGAGCAAGAGAGAACACTTAACATGATAATGACATGAGCAGAACATATGCATAGAAACCATTTTGATTACATTCATTATTTATGACTACCCTTAAGGCGAAGGGGTGGTGGTGGGGGGAGAGTGTTCACAGATATCCGGAGAGCTGTGGAGGGTCTGTACTGTTCTTTTTTACTGAGAGGCTGAGTTACTGGGAGGACATCTGACCATTTAAGTTATCAAGTGTTTACAGCGGCCATTGTCCTTGGGCCTCTGGTATTCCTGCTTGTTAGTTATGTGGGTTTCTGCCTCAGCTGCTAACTGAATTTTTAACTTATGCCTAACAATAAGTATTTAATGTTTTTTTTATAATTACTGTGCATGAATTAGTGAAGGAGATATCAGCTAGAAGGAGGAAAAAAATTCCTGTTGATTGTATGAAACTAGGCTTGTGTTGTGATGGTTTCCTCTGCATCATGACCTTCTGAAAGAAACCAGAAATAGTAACATCCTTACAATCTTTCTGATAAGATTAAAATAGATAGCTGCTATTATTTCACAAGGGTTTTTTTGACTGTGCAATTTTGTAGGTGTAACAGGGTGGTAGATCTTGTTCTCCTGCATCACATCATAAACCACTAAGATATGGATTGACACACTGCAAGTCAGCATACACATTCAGAATAAAAACTTATTTTGGTGTCCTCTTACAGTGGACCCTTAGTTTGCATTTTCAGGGGGTAAATAGCATAGATCCTTCTTGCTTCTTCCTCTTTCTTGGCCTGATCTTTTTCTCACTGAAACTGATTAAAAGACTCCTGCTTTCTTCCATCAAGACTGGATTGGGCCCTGTCTCCCTTCTACTGGGTTTGAAAAATGGTCAAAGGAAAACCCTTTTAGAAGAATGGTTGCATTAAATCTGCTGATTGAGTAGTGTTGCTTGAGGTCCAAAAAATTCCGAGGAAGTTGAAACAGTCATTCATGTCAGGTTGTTAGGAAATGGCAGAGAAGACAGCAGTGTGGGCCCTTAGATCCCACTGGGTAGAAGAGAAGCACCACTGCAGGGGAGGCAGGAAAAAAGAAGAGAGAAAGTGACACAAGGGCACAGTTACAAAGATAAGTTCTGGAGAACAAGAGAATCAGAATTTATAAACTCTGTCTGGGTCACAGCTTTGAGAAAGAACCATTAAGCTCTTTAATTGAATGTACACCTCTACCCAAATATAACATGACCTAATATAGCACAAATTCGGATATAACACGATAAAGCAGCACTCCGGGGGGGGCGGGCTGCACACTCCGGTGGATCAAAGCAAGTTTGATATAACATGGTTTCACCTATAATGCGGTAAGATTGTTTGGCTCCCGAGGACAGCGTTATATCGAGGTAGAGGTGTATTTATTATAAAATGCCATTTTTGCTTTGATCATTATTTTGCAATAAATCATCAATTTAGTAGGGGTTGTTATTATTTGTTTAAAAATATAAAAGAATGCTGATAATATCTAATGTTAAAAGTTGCACACTATTTAATCTCTCTCATTCTTTCCCCATAACTCATCTATCTCTCTGCATCTCTAGGAAGTCCATACAAGTAGTACCTAAATCTCGTATCTAGATACCATAATTTTTATCCCATAAAAATGTACTCCATAATTTTAGGGTGTTTTCTAAATTGAACATGTCCTGGATTTTGATTTCTTGGAGAAATGTTGTTGGCACAGGTATTGTTTATCCTGATGTCACTGGGGCAATGCTCTGGAACTACTCCCTATGAAGCCAGTAAGGACTCTGGGGGATCATGCCTCCTCTCTCTGAGCATACTGTCTCCAGGGCAAGAAGCTTACACAGCTTCGACCTTCCTGGGTTTGACCTCGGAGCATTCAGCATTCCCTTCCATACCGTGTGCTTCCCGCAGAGAGTCCACCCAGGCAGGGCTCCTGGGGAAGCCAGAGGGCCCTGCACCCCAACTCAGCCAGCCGGTAAAACAGAAGGTTTATTAGTTGACAGGAACACAGCATTGGGCAGAACTTGTTAGCACAGAAATCAGTGTCTTTCAACCAAGTCCATCTTGGGGGGAGGGGAGCCCAGAGCCAGGGCTCTGGTCCTCCCCCTGAACCCCAAGCCAGCTGAGAATGACTCGCTTCCAGCTTCTTGGCACCTGCCCGTTGCTCTTCCTCCAGCCTTTGTCTCGCTTCCCGGGCCAGAGTCACCTGATCGCATTCCTCTCCTGGGTCTCAGGTTACGAAGGGGCAGCCATAGCATCCATACAGGGAGCTGGAGCAGCCTCCACAAAATTCACACACAGCATTCATGCAAAACAGCAGGACACACATAATATAACAAGGGGAAATCCCCATTTCATCACACCTGACTAAAGAGGTAACTGTTGTTACTGCTGCCCCCTAACCGATTCACCAATCTACTATCCTCTCTTCTTTTATATCCCTCCTTAAAAGTTTTCTCTGCAGTTTTGACAACAAGCAGCAAGTTCATTGATTAAAAAAATAAAACTTACCAAGATGTATACATGCCAGTCTGAGTCATCATGTGAAATTTATATTATGGTCATAATTGTATTACCTACCTTATCCTTATATACTTTCAACATTCTCCTTTTATTTGTCACTTTCTCGTTGGATTACATCCAATGTTAGAGCAAATGTGGCAGTTTTTTTTTTAAATATGTCTCTCTAAGGCACTAGAATATTTTGGACTCTACAGAAAAATAAAGAATATTTAGTAGTTTTGACTAACAACTAAAAACCAAGAATTATATTTTGCTATCATATAATTTGGTGTTGAAATAAGAGGACGAGATCACAAGGATATTGACTTGACAGTTCATAGTGAGTAGTGACCAAGTTTTAATCTGTTTGGAAATAATTCTTATGTTGAGACTGCTGAATTTACATTAACTTGACCATTTTGTAAGATGTCAGACACCTTACCTAACTTAAATCTAAGTACACAGAGCACATAGCCACCTGTTATTCGAGTATGATCCTGTGACAGGGTGGGTGCATGAATTGGAACCATCCTGCCCTTTAATTCTCCTATGTGGCAGTACAGCTGAAGAAAAGCAGATATAGAGCTAAATTACCCAGCATCACCTGGAGAAAAAAGTTGTAAGTGTCTGAGTGAACAATTTTTTAACATAAAATTATTTACTAACACCAAAAATATGTCAGTGGAGTAGGAATTACTATTTAAAATATATAGTTGCTTAGATCTGAGCAAAATTTGGATTTCCAACCTGATGCTTCATTCTGACATTTCAACATTTGTTTTCTTCTCAAATTTTTCATCAATTGGAAATTCAAAAAAGTTTTCATTCAGATTTGTCAAAACGTTCTGTGTTGATCGCAAATGTAGAAACGAAACATTTCCCAAATTAAAATGTTTCACGGCTGTTTGTTGAACTGACCTAAACTGCTTCGAGTCAGTTCAATATTAAATTTAATTTCCCCATAGTAATGCATTATCTCATGGGAGTTGTAATTTACGAGCCTTATGCTTCCATTCTCCCCTATAGGCTGATCTATAGGCTTCTTGGCCAGATTACATCTCAGTCAGAGGGAAATCTGCATTGCATTATGAGAAATATAATCCTCCAGGGAGCTTAGCCCATGGAGAGAGCAGTGGTCTGAATTATAAATTCCCTAAGGCAATGCGGCAAGAGTGAGAAATGAAGTTGAATGTTTTGTTGAACTTCTCCAAGGAACAAATCATTAGAATGATCTTCTTAATATCAGCGTTATTCCCACTTATTAATAATTATTATAATTATTATTATTCCCACTTACTATTAATTATTATTATTTGAAACATAGTAGCACCTTCGTACCCCAGCTCTGTGTAGGATCCCATTGTGACAGGCTCTGTACAAACACACTACAAAAAAGACTGTCCCTTCATCAAAAAGCTTAAAATCTAAGTATAAGACAAGAGACAGGTGCGTGTGGAAAGCAAAAACTGCAAGGTAACACTGATACAAAACTGATTAATATGATAAGTAGTGGTCACAGCACTGGGGAAAAAAAGTTTTGGGGATGTGACTGAACTCTTTAATGTTTTTTTTTAATTGTTGGCAGTAGAGCGTTTTATGGAGAGATATGAAGGGAGTCAATGAGCTGTCATTGTAGATCTTTACAGGAAGCTCCTCTGATGCAGGAGTTTGTGGCATGGGAAAAAGTGTAAAGGGGGTTGAAAATGTAACAAATGAGTTGAGAGCTGATGACATTGGCAGAGCATACATTCCTAATGTTCTCAGCAAGAGTTAGCTGGGTTGCAGAATCTCACAGGCACTTGACAGTATGCAGGTGGTTCTACTGGCATTTGTGTCCTGTCTCCTGAAATTTTTTTTGCTCCAAAAAATTGCCCATAAGTTCCCCTTCATTTGAGGCAGGCTGCTACTCACATGGTTTTGGCTGGTGTGGCAGTGATGGTCATTGTTGCTGTTTTTGTATCTACACATTGCTACAATAGTGATTTATGTGATTTTATATAGAAGTCAACAGCTAACCATCTGCCAAGGTATCATACACATCCCCAAATCCAAATGCACCTGCATTTTTGGGGCATTCAGCTCTGGGATCCATATTCTTTGGTTGTAAAAATATTTAATCTCTCTCAGGATTGTTTTTATTTTTTTAAGGGAGTAGATTTAGCACTTGGAAAGAACATGGCCACCAATTAACGTGCAAGGATTTCAGTGATGATACAGATTTGTTCTGAGGAATTCATTAGTGTTTGGATCAAGCCCCAACTTGTAGATTTATCAGAACCTTCAGTCCTATTTAGGTTTTTCTAGTCCTAATTTTAATAGTGACTATTTAACTTTATTTTAAGATTTTAGTGGTCAGAGCTCTTTAGTAACAGCGAATGAATGTATGTCTAATCCTTGTGACCCAGACAATAGCCTTTATTGTGAATCTCTAATACGTAGGTTCAGAAGAATCTGACATCTAGGATATAGGGGACAGTGTTGTGAAATTCCCGTAAGTCATTGTGTAGATGGACCATGTCAGAATGAATTACAATGTGAGTATCTCCCTGGAGAGTTTAAGTGTCTCAGTCTGATGGATAAGAATCACTTTTGCCATGGAGCATTTGGACTTGTCAAAAAGAAATACCTGAAGAATTTAAATGGGACACCTCTGGAGAATAAATAAATTATAAAGCCAAGTATGATGGATTATAGGGGGAATTAATTAGGTAGCTGTTAAGATTATATAAAGATGGTATAAAAGTTAAATTAAGCATTACTGCTAATTCTGTTTTGCTGACAAACTTTTTGCAAATATCTATTTGTGTAACATTTGATTTGTGGTACAAAACTCTATTTTTTCATAATGTAATGTAAATGTGGCAGTATTTTCTTTTAAGTATTTAGGTCTCAGTTTTATACTAGCTAAGCAAAGATCTCTGCATTGTAAGATATTGAGATAATAATTTGATTTAAGAAAAAAATCATTAAAAACTTTGTGACATTCCTATATTAATTATTTCCTTTTGTCTGTGAATACATACGGTCATCACCAATAACATTTTTGCTATTGATTAATGTTACTATGATATTCCAGCCTCATATTCATTTTGTTTATGTGAATGTTAGGGAATACTTCAACCATCATGGTAACATTTACTTACAAAAGCAAACAGTTTAATGTTCAGTATGAAATTCTCCTGTATTCCAGCTGTGTCAGAGGGAAAGTAAATGTAGCCCTAAGATAGCTTTCTGTCCCCTGATCCAGAAACCAAAATGGCTGCCAGTGTAAGTTAGGGCAATTTAGTGAGCTTGCTTATAACTACCCCTCTAGAGACTGTTATACCAGTGAGGATTCCTAAATTGCAACATGCTTTAGTCATGAATCCAACAAACACCCTATCCTGGGGGCTGGGAGTTATTGACATAGTCAACTATGCCATATTTGTACCAACTGAGGATTCTCCACGCCAGGATAATCTCTGTTGCCACTTTAGGACAACTTTAAGGGTCCTTAAGGCACAAAATGCTGTTAACTTAGGCTAGGATCTGGCCCCAAATGTTTATTTTTATAGAAATTTGGCACATAATATTCAGTAAGTGTTGGTCTTAAAATCAAGGTGTAACAGGGTCCACAGGGTACAACCTGGAACTGTGGGACCACTGTGAACCCTTAACTCTCCAGCCTGGGCTGTCTCTCACAATGCTTTGACAGTGACAAGTAGCAAAGCCCTCCAGGAGTTCTTATCCCTCAGCCAGCAGCAAGCAGAGACACACCCAGCTGAGTTGCATGAATGCTCTCCAAGCCATTAATGAGCTACATGGAGGGAAACACCAGCAAATCCCCTCAGCCCCCAACCTTGTCCCCCTAGAAATTATACCATCTTACAGTACTCAAGACCTTTCTGGAACAATGCAAGCTCATTAATTAGTTGGCCTCTTCATCAAAGGATAGCGGACATGCACCACCCTTTGTAATCTGAAAAGATTCCTCAAGCACTTTAGATGAACTCACTTGGTTAAGCTAAAACATTAAAATAAGTAGGACTGTCAAACGATTAAAAAATTAATTGCAATTAATCGCATGATTAAAAAAATTAACAGCAATTAATTGTGCAATTAATCGCAGAGTTAAACAATAATAGAATACCATTTATTTAAATATTTTTGGATGTTTTCTACATTTTCAAATACAATTGATTTCAATTACAACATGGAATAAAAAGTGTTCAGTGCTCACTTTATATTTATTTTTATTACAAATATTTGCACTGTAAAAAACAAAAGAAATAGTATTTTTCAATTCACCTAATACCAGGTGAATAAACCTTGGGTCGAGTGCTGTAGCTATCTTTAGAAATCTCACATTAGTACCTTCTTTGTGCTTTGTCAAACCTGCAGCAAAAATGTTCTTAAAATGAACAACATGTGCTGAGTCACCATCTGAGACTACTATAACATGAAATGTATGGCAGAATGCAGGTAAAACAGAGCAGGAGACACATAATTCTCCCCCAAGAAGTTCAGTCACAAATTTAATTAACACACAATTTTTTTAACGAGTGTTGTCAGCATGGAAGCATGTCCTCTGGAATGGTGGCTGAAGCATGAAGAGGCATACAAATGTTTAGCATATCTGGCATGTAAATATCTTGCAATACTGGCTACAAAAGTGCCAGGCAAACACTTGTTCTCACTTTCTGATAACATTGTAAATAAGAAGTGGGCAACATTATCTCCCGTAAATGTAAAAAAAAAAAGTTTGTCTTAGCGATTGGCTGAACAAGAAGTAGGACTGAGTGGACTTGTAGGATCTAAAGATTTACACTGATTTGTTTTTGAGTGGAGTTATGTAACAAAAAAAAATCTACATTTGTAAGTTGCATTTTTTTCATGATAGAGATTGCACTACACTACTTGTATGAAGTGAACTGAAAAATATTATTTATTTTGTTTATCATTTTTACAGTGCAAATATTTGTAATACAAATAATATAAATAAAGTGAGCAGTGTACACTTTGTATTCTCTGAAATCAATATATTTGAAAATGGAAAAAAAATCAAAAGTATTTAATACATTTCAGTTGGTATTCTATTGTTTAACAGTATGATTAAAACTGTGATTAATCATGATTAACTTATTTAATCAGGATTTTTTTTATTTAATCACGAGTTAACTGTGATTAATTGACAGCCCTAAAAATAGGTTTATTCACTACAGAAAGATAGATTTTAAGTGATTGTAAGTGGTAGACATGTAGGACAAAGATGGTTACAAAGGAAATAAAAGTAAAATTACAGTCTACATTCTAAACTTTATCAAGATTTGAATCAAACAGCTTTTCTCACCCGACTATATATCACAGGCAGGTTACAGTTCTTAATACAAAGGTTGAATTTTCTTCTCAGCTTGGGACCAAGCTCCTCAATTCAAAGTTTTTGTCTTCCCAGAGTTCTTATTGTCTTCAGCATAGGTGGGGGAGGAGAGAGGTGTTCTCATGATGCCACTGTCCTTATTTTATACCCTCAATTGATGTCCCAGGGAAGTTACCGGCCTAGACCTGTCCTGATGGGCCTTGCTGAGTCATAGAGTGGATCAATCTTCTTTATGTGGTGCTTGCGCCATTGTCTTTTACAGAATTGTATCTCTCTTGTTTACAATTCCTCTGCTGATTAATTGTCATTTAATGCCCACCTGAGTGTGGGTCACCATCCCTTTAGTCACTGGAGAGCTAACTGTGGGCGTCTCCCAAACTCACAACATATTTCAATAACAACCATATAGCAAAATCTCATAACTGCATACACAATAACAGTACACATATTTTGATAGAACAATGAGTTTCATCAGATCATAACTTTTCATATGGTATCTTACATGTCATGCTTTGCATGAAATATCACAACTATATACAAATGATTAATATTGGGGATACAGGGTGCTTCTTTGAGGTCCAGTGCATCACATAAAGTCCTGTCTGCTCTGTCTAGACATTAAACATCACATAGCACTTCATAAGAGGTGAGGTTTGTTTGAATGTCCAAAATTTCTCTTCTACTTCTTGCTGCTGTGTAGCATGTTGGTGACCTCCATGTAAGAGGTGGATGTATTTCAGTGGTGCATTCTAATGGTCTTCTGTAGTGTATGTTCTAGTAAAAATCTGCAAAGCAGTTTTTATTCTCAAGATGTGTAGTTCAGATCTTGATCCAAGCTTTTACTAAGGTTAGGAGAATGAGTCAACAGTACCTAGGGCAATGGGGCCCGGCCTGGCTTAAGGTCTTTAGTTACTCTTGTGATATAATAGTTAAATAATAATAAATCCAGCTGTTCAGGTCTCTGGCGGAAGGTGATTGTGTGGATGTGGGGAGAATTTGTGAAAGTCTTTTTAGTACTTTTTGAGTCATTGAGAAGTGAAAATACATAAATTGTTCCCACAGTAAAGTGTCTTTCACTGCCCTTCTTTAAACACGTAAAGGATCAGGGTGTAGGTGGTCTTACCTAGTGGTCCACAAGTCAGGTATGATAGATGGTGAGCAGAGGTCAGAGGAATCAGTAGAACTGGGTTAAATAAGCAAGAGTTGTGGTCAAAGTCAGGCCAGGGTCAGAGACTGGAGATCAGAGTAGTACCAGGCTTGAATCGGGAAGTGAGAATCAGGGTCAGAGTCAGGCCAGAGCTGGAGGCCGGAGATCAGAGGTGGTATCATGCTACATTCAGAAGGCAAGAATCCGTATCAGTCTGGGATCGGAGATCAGGAGAGGTCTGGAGTCATGGCAGACCCAAAGTCGATGTTGTTGTCCAGACAACTTCCTGGGGCACCCTCCAGGGTTAAATAAGGTGGTTGCAGCCCTCTGACTGGCCAGGCTACTGTCGCTCTGGGTCCCTTGGACAGTACTTCTTTGGTGCCTATCCTTCACAGTGCTTTCTGGGTGTGGCTGTGTATGGTCTCCTAATGGCACTGTGATTCCATTGGCTGCTCCAGACTCTGCAGACCTGAGTGCTAGTCCTTGTATCATAAGAATGGCCATACTGGGTCAGACCAATGGTCCATGTAACCCAGTATCTGTATTCTGACTGTAGCCAATGCCAGGTGCTTTAGAGGGAATGAACAGAACAGGTAATCATCAAGTGATCCATTCCCTGTCGCTCATTCCCAGCTTCTGGCAAACAGAGACTAGGGACACCATCCTGGCTAATAGCCATTGATGGACCTATCCTCCATGAACTTACCTAGGGGTTTGTTTTGTTTTGTTTTTTGAACCCTGTTAGTGTCTTGGCCTTCAGAACATCCTCTGGTAAGGAGTTCCACAAGTTGACTGTGCGTTGTGTGAAGGAATACTTCCTTTTGTTTGTTTTAAACCTGGTGCCTATAGCTCCCTATCCTTACAGCTATACTGAAAACAACTGAATTTAGAAATTTGATATAGCTATCTAGCACCTGACAGGTGTGGAACCCAGCTGTATACATATGATCAGCAGCTGATTTTTTTTTAATAATCATATCTTTGTTAAAGTAAAGCTTTTACTTGGTTTGAAAATAATTTATTTTGGCATAACAAAGGAAATGGTGTTCTGAGCATACCCAGTAGAAAGTGTCCTTTAATTTGCAGACATGCAGCGAGGACCCAGTTCTGCACAGAGACTCCAGTAGGAGCTGAGGCCATTTGGAACCTCGTAATGTGGGCCCCTGGCTAAGCGCACATAGACTGGTTCAAGAAACTAATAAAGACCCTCTACCAAAACTGGCAGAGCTTGTAATCTCTGTTTTATGAATAATACCAGATTTATCTGGTTTTTTTTAATCTAAGGCATTTCATTACAAAAAAATTAAAAATCTATATTAATCCTAAAACACAGAAAAAGGTGATGGGCAGCTTCTCATCCCCAGAACCTTTATGTGCCAGGTCCTGCAAGGATCAGCCCTATCCTTCCCAGTACAAATAGCTTTATAAAATCACTTGGAGAAGTTGAGATTCCAAACACTCTTTGCTAACAATACACTGAGAGCACCTAGCATATGTGGAAGTTATGTGATTATTAAAAGTAGTCATGCTTTTGCATGCTGCTTTATGTTAGACACAGTTGTAAAGTATCTGGGATTCATTTGTCTGATAAGTGCTGAAAGGGCAAAGTATTTTATTTTACCAAAGATAGAATTTGAAAGGATATAAGTCATGACTAGAAAGCCACTTAAAACAAAATGTCAGGAACAGGTCCATATCTCATTTATGTTTGTCGTCTTGGATAAAATATGCAAATATTAGTTTAACTTGTATTTTGCTCTACGTTTAATTTTTGTTCACTTTTTTTTTTTTAATTTTGACAGGGTTTACTGGTCACTTTTGTGAAGTAAACGTGGATGATTGCCTGTCACAACCTTGTGGAATCCCCAGCATTTGCAAAGATGAATTGGTTGGCTATCTTTGTTTCTGTGCACCTGGTTTTATAGGTGGGTTAAGTCCTGACAGTAATTGAAAACTAATCATTAATATGAAAGAAAACTGATGTACAGTAATAAATGGCTTCTCCTTGAAGCAGTACATCAGAGACTTGGCTGGAGAGCATGGCTTAACATCTGTTCTTGTTCAGAGATGAAGTAGTCCTAAACCACAGAAAATAAGGTAATTCAGGACTCATAACATACAATTTAGCAGCGTGAGTCTGATCAGGTGAAAGCAGCCTCTGCTTACTGGCACACAAGCCTACCCAGTTGTAGAGTCTACAGACTCCAAGAGAGTGTTCCACTGGAATAACTGGTGTTTAATACCAGTTTAGGCATTATGGGTGGGATCCACAAAGGGACTTCAGTATTGCAACACGGACAGTCAGAGTGCCAAACTTTTTGGCGTCTAGAGAATTATAGGAACACCACTGAAATTCACGAAGCCAAGATAGTTGTCCAGCTCCCTATACAATGAAAGGGGATAGATACCTGTCTTAGAATGTGATCATTCTATATCTGACCAATCAGTCCTCATCCTCAAAGGCCCCTGCACAACACTTTAAAAAGATGAGCCTGGGAGCTTAAATTGATAACTTTGCTAGACACTAAAAATCAGGGACTGATTAGAGACAGTGGATTTATGACTTATAACAACAACCTATAACCCAATAACATCCCCCCCCCCATCAGCTGCCTCCCCCACCTCTTCCTTTCCCCCCAGTGACCTTAGGGGTGATAATGGGCCACTTCACCTTGAATTGTCCCTTGAAATATGTATTCAGTTCTTATGGACTGTTTTTAAAAATCTCTAGTGATGGGGATTGCAAACCATTCCTGGGTAACCAGTCCCAGTGCTTATGTATCTTTATAGTTATTAAGAAAAACTTTCTATCTAACCTAAATCTCCTTTGCTGCAAGCTAAACTGATTTCTTCTTGTCTTACCCTCAGAAAACATGGAAAGAAAGAATGTTACTTACCTTACTGTAACTGACTCTTCAAGATATTCTGTATATGTTGATCCCATGACCCACCCTCCTTCTCCACAGCTCAGAATCTTGGATCTGGATTCAGGGCAGCAAAGGAACTGAGTAGTTGAGGTTGTTCCACTCTTTATGCTCTCAGCAGTCGGGGCAGCAAGGCAGGCAGGGCACATGTGCTGTCCCAATGGATTAAGCCGGTTAAAGTAACTTTTCTCTTATGGGAGGGGCACATGCACACCAAGAGTGGAAGCCACATGTACAGAATATCTTGAAAAATTACAGCTGCTGTAGGCAAGTAACTGTTCTTTTAACAACTGATACATGGTTTCTTTTTTGTTGTTGTTTTTAAGTTACTATGCTTCTACAGCAGTTAAACACCAAACCTCAATATTATAGCTGGTTTGTTATTACACCTCTACCTCGATATAACGCAAGCAGATATAACACAAATTTGGATATAACGCGGTGAAGCAGTGCTCCGGGGGGAGGAGAGGCTGCGCACTCCGGTGGATCAAAGCAAGTTCGATATAACTCGGTTTCACCTATAATGCGGTAAGATTTTTTGGTTCCCGCAGACAGCATTATATCGAGGTAGAGGTGTATTCTCATAATATATAAGAACATGAGAACAGCCATGCTGGGTCAGACCAATGGCCCATCTAGCCCAATGTCTTCTGACAGTGGCTAATGTCAGATGCTTCACAAGAAATGAACAGAACAGCGCAATTATCAAATGATCCCATTGTCCTGTCTGAGCATCTAGTAGTCAAAGGCTGAAGAGCACACAAAGCATGGAGTTGCATCCCTGACCACATTGGCTAATAGCCAAGGATGGAACTATTCTCCATGAACATGCCTAATACTTATTTTAACCCAGTTATAATTTTGGCCCTCACAACATCCCTTGGCAACGAATTCCACAGGATGACTGTATCCTGTGTGAAGAAAAAACTTCCTTTTCTTTGTTTTAAAACTACTGCCTATTAATTTCATTGGGTGATGCCTTGTTAATGTGTTTTGTAAAGGGGTAAATAACACTTCCCTATTCACTTTCTCCACACCAATCATGATTTTATAGACCACTAACATATCCCCACTTAGTCATCTCTTTCCCAAGATGACTCCAAGTACTTTCTTGAGTGGTAAGAGCTAATTTAGGCTAGTCTACATAGCGCAAATTACAGCGGCACATCTGTGCCGCTACAGCACTGCTGCTGTAAGGTATGCAGTGTAGTGGTTTTTTGTTGGCAGGAGAGAGCTCCCTGCCGACAAAATGAAACCACCCCCAACAAGGGGCAGTAGCTTTATCGGAGAGAGAGCATCTACCGGCGACAAAGTGCTGTCCACACCAGAACTTTTCATCGGTAAACTTTTTGTCGGTCAGGGATGTGGTTTTTTTTCACACGCTTGACCGACAAAAGTTTTACCAATGGAAGCGCAGTGCACACATAGCATCAGACTCCATCATTTTGTATGTATATTTGGGATTATGTTTTCAAAAATGCATTACTTTGCATTTATCATCAGGGAATTTCATCTGCAATTTTGTTGCCAAGTCACCAAGTTTTCTGAGATCCCTCTGTAACTCTTGGGAGTCTCCTCTGGATTTAACTATCTTGAGTAATTTTGTATCATCTGCAAATTTTGCCACATCACTGTTTATCTCAGTTTCCATATTATTTATGACTAACTTTAACAGGACTGGTCCCACTACAGATCCCTGGCGGACCCAGCTTATTTACCTCTCCCCACTCTGAAAAATGACAATATTTTGAACAAAACATATCATAATCATATCACCATGATTAAGGCTGCGATTTAGTCACAGAGATCATGGAAGTCATGGAATCCGTGACTTCCGAAGACCTCCATGATTTCAGCCAGTGCTGGTTGGGAGCTGCAGGGACCCCCTGCTGCCTGCGGAGGCAGGGAGCCAGGGGGTACCTTGTGTGGTACCCTGGGGCAACAGCAGGAACCTGCCACAGCTCCAGGCCCCCACTGGCTCCAGGCGGACAACCCACAATTCCCAGCCACCATGGGCAGCCCGGGCGATCTCCCCAGCTTCCGAGTGCTGTGGGTGGCAGTGGAGACCCCTGTGGCTCCCGGCCACCGCAAGCAGCAGGGGAGATCCCTGTTGCTCCCAGCTGCTGCAAGGGGCAGGGGAGACCTCCACGGCTCCTGCACAGCTCCCGGCTGCCATGGGAGGCAGGGAGGACATCAGCAGCTCAGAGCCAATAGCGTAGGGGGACTCTGGAGCTCCAAGCCCCCAGGGGAGGTGGGGGCCCCTGGAGCCCTCCCTCCCCCGGCAGCTGCTCAGGATCCCCATTTTGTCATGGATATTTTTAGTAAAAGTCAGGGACAGGTCACAGCTTCAATTAATTTTTCATTATTGCCCGTGATCTGTCCCTGACTTTTACTAAAAAATCTGTGACAAAATCTTAGGCTTAACCATGGTCAATATGAGGGTGCCGGGGTGCTGCTCTCAGGTACACGGTGTCACAAGCTCTCTGTCTCTCTTAGCTCTACCAGTTAAGCCATGCTGGTCTCAAGAGCCTGTACTCAGTCTCTGAGGGCCATGAGTTGCTTGCACCGATTGCACCCATACACCTCCAAGGCAGGTAATCATACATGCTACTATCCGTGGATAGTCCCCACTCTGCTGCTGGACTTCTGCCTACATCATTTTTACTCTTGAAACTTTTTGGTTGGGTGGGTGTGGGTGTGGGTGTGGGTGGGTGTGGCGGGCAGGGGGGTGCGAGAGCGGAGGGTGTTCTTTGACCTACGTTTAAAGAATGTATTTGAATCTCAGGCTCTCTTTAAACTCCCTTTCAAAACTCCCATGTTTGCTGCTTCTGTTCACTAGCTCCGCTGGTCATTTAGGAGCTTATTTTTTAAAACACTGTTCTCCCTGAGTAACCCTGCCTCCTTGTTAAGTGATTAGAGATAAAAGAATGGCAGGCCAGAGCCCGGTTAGGAAGCTTTCAGTCTTGCCTAGCAGTCTGCTAGGCTCAGCATATGGCCCTCCAAAAAGACCATGCTATGCACTTCAATCAAGCAGGCACACCATAAGCAGCAAGCACACAAACAGACAGACAGACAACAAACTCACACCAAGGGTTATGTAGTTGCTCCTCCTTCACCTGGAGAACTCCCTCGCAAAACTCCTGTTTGCTGCTCCTGTTTGCTAGCTCCTTTGGTTGCTTAGGAGCTGGCTTTTATAACCCCTATTTGAAGTAAAATACCAAAGCCATTTAATATTACTCTAGACTAAGGGCTCATCTGCATGGAGGAAGAAACCCAGAATAGGTGGTGCACACTGGTAGTGCAGTCTAGCATGGCCTCCCTCACTTGGACATGCTTACTACACATTAAGGCTACATCCACGCTATGAGCTGGGGTGTGATTTCCAGCTCATGTACACATGCTTGCACTAGTCCTCATCAAGCTATGTGTATGCAAACTGGGAATCACACCTTCCCTTTAGTGTAGACAGAACATAAGAGTGTCCTGAGGTGGTTTAGCTTAGTACACTTCCAAAGTGTATTATGCTAATGCACTCACAGTAGGAGTGTCTGCATGGGGAGTTAGTGTAGAGTAGCCAGTAGCAACAGCTGCTGTGGACTTTTTCCCCATGTTGACAAGTTCTAAATCACTGCTGAAGTTTATTTTATCCAACTATTTTAAATATTCACTAACACAAAAGTCTCTTCTGTTTGCACTAATTTTGTGGAAATACTTGTACTGCTTTTGTCCCGTTTTACCTACGACAATCCTAGTTCATAATTGTCTGGAAAAAAAAAAAGAAACCTCTTATAAAGAGTCACAAAGATTTTATTCACCTCTTAGAGGTCAGTAAGACTGAAGTTTGGAACCATGTTAACCAATCTGATCCCTTATATATATGCAAAGGAGTGCTTTTGGAGCTGCTTTTTATCTCTGACACAAGAACATTAAATATGCACATCTATTCTAGTGTATCAACAGAGGTATTTTTTTCCTGGACGTCTGACATCTCCCTTGAATATCAGTTCACAAGGAAAAAAAATGCTATTCACATTCTTGGCCATAATGGAGAACTTCCTAAGTATTTTCAATGAAAATCTTCTAAGTGCATATAACAAAATATAGAGTATCGTTGTTGTTGTTGTTTGTTTCATGGAAACCAAAGATTTGATACCCCTAAAAGAAAAACCAAAACAAAACCCAGTCTTCTTCTTCAGTTAGTAATCTTTAAAACAACCCAAAATAAGTCATCATTTGCTTATTAGACAGCTTCATAAAAATATCTGGTTCCTGCCTTTAAGCCAAAAGTTAAATTCCCTGCCAGCAATGGAGACTCATTGGTAAAACTTCTCTGTACATAACCTTGGTTATTAGATTTTGTTGTTTCTGGTTGCACCAGTGACTCACCAGTGACATATTTCTAATGAAGTGAATCCTTTGCTTATTTCCAGGTAATAACTGTGAGATTGAGGTGGATGAGTGTCTAAGTGACCCCTGTCACAATGGTGCCACTTGTGTTGATCATCTCAATGCCTTCAGCTGCCTGTGTTGTGATGGATTTCAAGGTAACAAAGAATTTGTAGAACAGTATGATTTTTGAAGGTTAATAGGGGTTGGTATTACACCATTTTTAGAAGTTAATACTCAGGTGATAAGTTGTACATATTCATTTTAGTTTCATCTAAATTTTTAAATATGTTAATTCTGCATGAATACATCCTGAATACTGCTACCGTGTTGTACCTTCTTAGCATCCTATGAATGAGTGCTTATTTCTGTCTGGCAGCTTAGCTGTTATAAATGGACCAGCTGGGAGCAATGACATTTACCATGCAATATGCATTGTTTCCTTTAAATGTTTGAATTTGCTGGCAGGCTGGATGTAATTGGTAATATTATAGACTTTTGTTGGGACAGAAAGCTTTATTCTCAGTGCATACATGAAATTGATTTTAGCAGTATGGTGGTGTATGGACTTAGACTGATTAATCAAGTATATTTATTAATATCTGCCGTTATTCTGCTCTTTCAATTCATATTAGGAATTTTAAATGCATACATTTTCTTGATTCATTCTTCCTGAAATTATGCAGGTTTTTAGATTTGCTGAAATACCAATGTAACAGACGTTTCAAATATAGGACAAAATATTCATTTTGATTGATAGTGGTTTGGGGGATTTTTGTTTTGTTTTCAAAACAAGTTTAGTTTGTACTGTTTGTATTTGTTAGAACAGTTTTATACTTTCAAAGCTTTTCAAGTTGTCATTTTTCAATATTCGTTCTTAAACTACAAGAAATTAATTTCTTTCAGAAATATTAGTCACACAATATCTGTTCCCATTAATTACTTATGATGATGTGGTAGTTAAAGAATTATCTTCTAGACTGTGATATAACCTTTTTTGTCTACATCAAATTTCTTCTTTCATTTTGTGAGAGTTTACTTACTGCCTTATCAAGAACAGAAGGAAGATTTCCCTTCATGTCACAGCAAATGCATTCTATTATATTTCAATGTCATTTGCTTTCTATTTTTTTATATTGATATAAATTGGTAAGGAAATTGCCTGCCTTAAGTCATAAGAATCAATTCAGTGACAGTGAAGACTATGTTTTTAGGTCTTTATTGGAAAAATCAATGAATAACTCCAAACAATAAAATATCAGAATATTGCTTTAGAGGCATAGACTCAAGGTATAATATTTCTGGCAGAAAATTCTCAGTAGGTGAACTATTTTAAATACAACAGAATACATATTTATAGTGAAATATGTTGGTGCTATAAAATAATTTCCTCTTCCCATACACTTTCCCATCGGTCTATAGGCACAACTTGTGAAATCAACATAAACGAATGTCACTCATCACCCTGTCTCCACAATGCAACCTGTGAAGACCTTATCAGTGGATATGAATGCATCTGTCTATCTGGCTTTGCTGGTGAGTGGCATCAATAAAGCATCTAGCTTTCTATGGAAAAGTAGCCCATTGAGACATTATTGACTAATTTACTGGTGCTTCCTTCTCATTTCTTTTTATCTACCCTAGCCTAATGTTTCATTTGCATTCCAACAAACTGGAACACTGACTTCATCTGTAAACTAAACAGTACAAGATAAATTAGGTCACATCTAAACAGGCCTTGAATGCTTCCACACCTAGGGAAGATTAGTCACTGTTTAGTAATTCAGCAAGAAATTGTTGTGGCTTGTGGTGAGGTGAAATAAATGGACTCTGACACTAATATATGTGGGGCCCTTATTTGCCTGATTTAGACTTGCTTCTCATCACAAGCCATTTGAGATTCTTGAAGTATAAATTGATGAACTATAAATTGACACCTGTTTGTCTTATTAATCTCAAAATCTTTTCAAAGGTGCAAGATGTGAAACAGACCTAGACGAGTGTGCCTCATTTCCCTGCAAGAATGGAGCCACCTGCATTGACCAACCTGGTAATTACTTCTGCCAATGTGTGGCTCCATTTAAAGGTAATGAATACTGAGGGAGAGGGAAAAGCAAACATAATTAACTTTAGAAAGCATTTCTGTCACTTGTCTGAAATCATTTCTCTCTTCTAACAGTGTTATTAGTCCTTCATTTTCTCAAACAGAACTTTTAAAGAGGCCAGCCAATTATACCTTAGGTTGCAACTAATGTGAAATAAACATTATTTATGCATCTACTAAACACATTTTGTTATTAATCAGAATGGATAGTATAAAATCACTTTACTAACAAAATAAGATTCTGTGCAGAAGAGGAAATGGGGGATAAATGGCAATTGAGTAGTTTTGGAAAACTTAAGTTGGTTTTCCACTATTTGAATATTTTTCTCTAATTCGATTACCCATGTAATTTTCTAATTATTTTTGCACATTCCGAATGGCAATTTATAGTTATGTTGGTATCCATAAATTGTTTGATTATTTCTGTTGATAATGTTAAGGAAAATGTATTTAATGTTCAGGTTGTAATGGGGTGATCTTTTTCAGGAGAATTGCTTGTCGTTTTTAATTTTAATTACTCATTTATAAAAATCGTTATGACAGATTTTCTCATTATTCTTGAGAAAATCTAATTTAAATAATAACATCAATTAAAATATACTATCAATGATTTATGAATTAAATCTAAGGAAGTTTCCTTCCTTCTACAGTTTAATGTAATGACTTGTGTTAAGGTCTCTAGAATAATCATTAAAAGACAGTTTTCTTTGTTAGTTAAGCTGTTGGGTTTTTTCCCCCCTTTGGGGAAGATGGCTGCAGTAAATTAATAATTTATAAGAAACAATCAAGCCTCAATGTTTGTTTTATTATTTTATTTAATGGTCAAAACTCTGCATATACTCTGTCACTTTTTAGTTTTAATTTATGAACTCAATCTGAATTATAATGCTACTTGATGTAAGGTGATATACTAATAGAGGTTGACAGTCTTTGTCCACCATAATTTCAGAATTGGTTCTGATTAGAAGGATGAAGAGCTTTTCTAGCACAGCATGGGCAATCCAGGTGCTTGCTGGCAGTACACATCATCTCCACACTGTGGGTCAGATTTTCAGAAGAGTAAATTATCCAGTGGCTCTCATTTAGGCATCCCAATGAAGTCGGTAAACTTTCAAGAATGCTCAACTCTCATTTAGTTACCTAAATGAAGTGGCAAGACTTTCAAAAGTCCCCAGCACCCAGCAGCTCCTGGTGCTTTCAATGGCGCAGTTTGAGCACTTCTCAAAATCTTGTCTTCATAGCTAAGGGCATGTCTACACTTACCTCTGGAGCGATCGATCCAGCAGGGGTCAATTTATCGCGTCTAGTGAAGACGTGATAAATCGACTGCCAAGCGCTCTCCTGTCAACTTCAGTACTCCACCGGAGCGAGAAGTGTAGGCAGAGCCAATGGGGGAGCATCAGCAGTAGACCTACCGCAGTGAAGACACCGCGGTAAGTAGCTCTAAGTATGTCAACGTCAGCTACACTATTTTTGTAGCTGAAGTTGCGTAACTTAGACCAACTTAGCTTGCCCCCTCCTCCCCCAGTATAGACCAGGCCTAAGTTGCTGAGGACTCCCAATTCCTACTGAAGTCATTAGAAGCTTAGGTTGACCTCTACCTCACAGGATTGTTCAGCCCTACATCCTTGATATTTATGCTTCAGACACACTGGTGTAAGTGAAAGTGGAATCAGGCTCATGGTGACATCTATCCGTTTCAGAGCATTAGTTCTTTTTGATATTTAATTGTGGTGAAGTGGTGGGGCTAACAATAACCCAAATAGTGACCATTAAATAGTGACAATAGTGACCATTAAAATGAACTAATTTTACAAAAATAAATATGATTACCACAAGAACTTTGCCTTTAGTATATGTAACCCTTCTACCAGGTGGAGTCAGCAGCAACAAAGTCTGGGTCCAATGTACAAGGGTCCATCTTAACAATACAATAAAAAACTGGTTTGAGCCCCCATCCAGTAAGATGGGAAAACTACACATCACCCCTGGGCACCTCTGAGAGGCAATACTTCCCCTCTCTCAAGCACAGAGTCTGAGTGTGGAAAAGAAACTTTTAATAGAAGGAGGGAAGTAACCCGGCATTAATTTGGGGAAACGCTGCAAGCAGGATTCATAAACATAAAACTACAAGCAAAACACCCTCCCATCCCCCAGAGTACATTGAACAGTGTCTTTTGCCTCAGGTTCTTGAGTCCAACAACCAAAATTTGTTTAACATGCCCCTCCCTTCTCCCTCCACCGCACCCACTCACAGTTGTTGTCTTTCGTTAGTGAAGACCCAGAGTTCAGAGGTGCATCTGAGAGTGTGCACCTCCCACCCTAGTGGGGTGGGAGGAGAAAAGGCATGTTGCTTGCTCTGCCATCCAGGTGCTGGCCCTGGCATCAGCCGCTTGCCACTCAGCTGGCCGTGTGTCACCGATGTACACCAGCATCTTCTGCTGCCACCTGCTTCTCTACTGTGGCCTCTGCAGGTCAATCTCTTGAGGTTCCACCCAGCTCTGAGTGACTTTCAGCTCTTAGTGGGGGGAAACGCACTGATGAAGCAAGCTGGGCAGAAACACTGTCCCACAACAGGTGATTTCAGCTCTAGTGACCACTCATCAAAACAAAAATTCTTCTAATGGAGCCTTAATTAACTCTTATCTTTGAACAGTGGTGAGGGACAGTTTAAACAGTGCCTAGGACTCTTAGGTAGAGCCCACACCTCCGCACAGGAACACCTGTCCCCCCCAACCCTTTCCTTTCACAGGGGTCTGGCATCTGAGCCCCCTGCTTAGCAAGTTGAGTTCAGTTGAGGGTGATCCTCTCAATCAGGACAGGCTAAGCACAGTTCTGCATCCTTTTACACGTACAATAAGGATAACAAATTTTCATTACCCCTGCGTTCAAATTTAAAATGTTTTATAAAAGCTAATGTTAAAATGATATAATACACAGGTTAGGGAGAGAGTAGCTGTTCATATGGGTATAGTGCTTAAATTATCCAAAATTACAAAGGTTGATTTGAAAGTCATACAACACATATCGTACATAATCATAAATAACCCAAATTTAGATTAATAAACTTAACAATACAGTTTAGTTATTAGCATCTCTGTAATGATTTGTAACTCAATACCAGCCAAAATTGGTCACTTTGGCAACACAAATCTGTCTGCTGGATACCTAGGCAGAGTGGGTGTGTTCATGTGAATACAGTCTGGTCCTGAAGCCTTTTCCCCTCCCAGCTCATCACTAGCTGTCAGGGGAGAGCTCATTCAGACCCTCTTTACATATAGGTAATTCATCTTGCAAAAATAGTTTTAAAGTAGAGAAACTAAATCAAAGTAATTAGAAGAAACAATAGTAAGCTGAAATTTGTAATCTATTAAATATTTTTAAATTGACGTGTGATTTCTTTTTTTCCCTCTCAAATTCAATGCAAAAATATGTCAAGATTATGCTGTTATGAATAATGTCATTTGCCCAAGAGTGTTTGGAATAAATCTTTGTTGCATACTAACGGTTTGATCCTGCGAGCAAAGTATCTGACTTTAACGATATGCACCAAGCACATTACACACAAGCATATTATAATGTACTGGCTAGTTTGTATGTGTACGGTACCACAGCCCTCTACTGGATGGAATGTAAAAGCAAATTAAGTACATGATTGTCACATTCAAGTGGCTGCCATGCAAACTGTATCTAGCCAAATGAAGCTTATTCATATCTGGATTGATTTGGATAAGATTCCTATTTATTCAGGCTTTTCTCCTTAATGCCCTTCTGCCTATTGTCAGAGTTTCCCTTTGATATGAGCTTGTCCAGGAGAATTCCAAAGAGTAAAGGTTTTGTTTCTCTTCTTTCTCCCACTTCTCCCTTGCTTTTCTGTCTAGTTTGAAAGCAGGCAAAGTGGAAAGAGTACATGTTTTGCCTCCACCTTTACCTTCCTCTTTCCATTTTCCCTTCCTCTTGTACGTGTTTAAGCATATCTGCTTCTGGTTTCTTTATACCAGGAAATTTGTGAAATCCCAAATTAGTGCCTTTACATCCTCATGTATTTTTAAGTGTATTCCTCATGTCTTAATTTAGAGAGATTATAAAAACATTAATAGGACTGTTGCTTGAATCCTTTTCTCTTTAAAGCCAAGAACCTTAATTAACATGGGCCTACTTCACCAATGCTTGGCAGCCCCTTTGCATTAGTAACTCCAGCATAAAAGGGTCCAGAAAGCAGTGGATTTATACCTAGGGGAATACTCCAACATGCTCTCCCCACCTGATGCAGAACTGTGTTCTGGCTATTCCAGATACTGGAACGGTCTCTTGGGATCATTGGGACTGAACTGGCCGCCTCTAACACATTCTTGACCCTATGCTGAGCTCAGCTCCACCGCAGAGATGAATTGAGTACTAGGTATTCAATTGTGCAGACCTTAGAAGAAGAAAAATGACTAACACAGTGGGTGTGACCTTGATATTAACAACTTCCAGTTAATAGAACATTTTGCTGAGAACCAATTCCATTCCACTGTCTTTGTTAATGTGATTCAGGTATTGGCAATGGCATGCCATTTACTGAGAACTTTTCTGGAAGAAAGGACCCTGGCACAGGAAGGTAGAAATGTTTCTACTTCCGTTTTTTTTTTTTTTTTTTTTAGTTTTTTTAAATGACTCTTTTGTAAACTGTTTAGGAATTAGGACTGTTAGAATGAGTCCTGGGATTTAGTGGACAGGTTATAGGCATTTGATAAATTTCACAAGCATGTAGTAAATGTATATATCATATGATCTCCCATTTATCACCTGGCTAGCCACTCCACATAATAATGTGTGTTTGTGAGTGATTCCTCCTCCTCTTCCTAAATGTGGATTTTTCCCCCTTTCCAAATCACTCCAATTCAAAGCCAAGGTATACAGAAAACTTTTAGTGTCCAGTTTTTGCTATTTTTATGTGCTGTCCTTTGTACTCTGTAATCCCCTGAAATAGAAAAATCACACAAGTACTGTGTTATAACCCAGATCTGGATATTGGACTGCTATTTACTTCCCATCACACAATGCAGCATGACATTTTCTCCCCATATAAACCTTTAACCTGGGAACACGTCTAGATTGGTAGCGTCAGATTCCAGTATATGAATCATTACAAATGTGCAATTGTTCTGGGGATTCTTTGTTTTTCTTTCATCCCTAAGGTTCAACATTGAAAGATAGTTATGTACACTGAAGCATCTTACCAGAAAGATATTGGGTATTTTGCTATACTGTTGATTGTTTCTGTTGTGACCCCTTTGACAAAGTAGTTGAGTTATGGGCAGACTTGGATCCAGGATCTAGGAAGGGGCTTGCAATTTTGAAGGCAGGAGAAAGGTTACATTTTAAAATTAGCAGTAGGATGCTGATGACCCAAGAAAATATGATCAATATGAAACTGTCTGTTTGCTATAATATATCTATTGAAGTATATAAATAGGCCTATCAGTGAGGTTATGAGGTTGATTCCATTACAATATCCTAATAGAGGTGTTATTATTATAATAAACTCTTCTATTATGGTATTGATTCTACAATTGTAGCACTTCTGTAATAGAATCTCTGTTATTATAGAATTGGTATTAAGTGTTTCAGAAGCGAACTGCCAGTGGGAAACTCATTCTGAGGCCATATCTCATTTGTGTATATATACCATTTCAGTGAAGACTGAGTTGTAGAGAGACACTGACGTGTGTTATTAAATTGAACTAAAAATTCACACACGAACTCAGAATGTCAAAGTTAGTAAATTTTAGAGTCCCCCTTATCCCATTTTGTCTTTCCTGCAGAAGTGTCTTAAATGCACAATTGAGTGTATCCTCTTTACAGAGAGAAATAAGATGACCTTAACCATTATTCTGTTGTAAAAGTGTCATCTCTGTTAATTTTCAATGGGGTGGGGGGGGAAGGGAAAGACAACTCATTATTTTATGCTCAGTGGCTTCTCAACATAAACTATGCAAACTTCAACCTACCACATTTGATGCACTGTAGATCTTTGTTGGCCCAGACTCATTTAGCAAAAAACTGAATTTTCATCTTATGCCACTTCAGTTTTGTTTGAAAACCCAAATACTAAAACAAACTCTTTCACACAATCAGATATTGTCTTTTTCTGTATGTAGGGGCTTCATTGTGTTGGTGGGCACTTACTTCGATAGCCACATTGAACCTATGTAGCAGGTGTGATAGCACCCTAGAATTTATTAGAATGAACTGTTTTTCAAAGTCTTTTAACTAAAAGGTGCATCTGCATCCACTGGTATTCTCCCAAACCATCATTTACTAATTTCCCTCTCTCCTACCTTACAGCTCTGCTCATCATGAAGAAATAGTTGTCATACAGATGTCAGAGCTGCATTGTCCTTGTTTGAGCATCATGAGGCATTGTGCCTCAGGGATGCACATTCTTTCAGTTGGGGATAAACACTACTGTACGATAAATAATAAATCTTATGGCATTGTTACAGGTGATGACTAGACAACATAATTCAGTGATAAACAATGCACAACTACCTGGCCTTCTATATTCTCGGTGGGATTAGAGGAGTGGTTTTGCCCTCAAGAACATCAGTTTTCAGTCATGCAATTTGTTACTATTGAATAAAGTCTTTCTGGCAATCCAGAAATCTTACACCCAAAGCCAATGTGGCAAAAAGCCAAACATGAGCCAGTTTAAGTTTGAGGTGGTAATTTTCAGAAAGTTCAATTCAGTTCACAAATGGTAGTTTAAAATTTCATTGAATTCAAAATTCTTCAAGAAATGGGAACTGTAGATCCTGAATGTAGCAGTAGCATGTAAAGCTCAGTGAAATTTTTCAGATAAATAGTTTATTCACAGAAAAATGTAGGTTTGGTCAACCCAAACCTATTTAATAGTTGATCAAATAAGTTTCAGGGTTTTTTTTTTTTTTTTCTTTTTTTTTTTTTTCAGGGCTAGCTGCACAAAATGTTTGGCACAGTGATTAGGGTATTTGTGTAGGATAGCGGGGACCCAGCTTCAAATCCCCACTCTAGAGCAGGTACTTGAACTCAGATCTCCTAGTTAAGCAGCCTAACCACAAAGCTTGCTTACCTTCAATCTCTCCTGTTCAAGCTGTTCCACTTAGCGTTGCCAAGTTTCTAATCACACAAAACTGAAAACCCTTTGTGATGTTCTGTACCTCGGGGGAACACCTAGCACCTGACTGTGTGGTAGCTAATGCAAAGTTTGTCATGCTGGGTGTCTTCAGGAAGCTCATGATGCGCTGAGCATTGTTGGTATAGTAATGTTATAGGTTGTAATTTCATGTATATAGTTATGAGACTGAAAATGTGACCTCATGGCTTAAAGCAGTGGTTCTCAAACTAGAGCCACCACTTGTTCAGGGAAAGCCCCTGGTGGGCCAGGCCAGTTTGTTTACCTGCCATGTCCCCAGGTTCGGCCGATCGCGGCTCCCACTGGCTGCTCCAGGCCAATGGGGGCTGCAGGAAGGTCGGCCAGCACGTCCCTCGGCCAGCGCCACTTCCTGCAGCTCCAAATGGCCTAGAGTGGTGAATGACAGCCAGGGGGAGCCGCGATCGGCCGAACCTGTGAACACAGCAGGTAAACAAAACGGCCCGACCTGCCAGGGGCTTTCACTGAACAAGCAGCAGTCCTAGTTTGAGAACGACTGGCTTAAAACAAGCCCAAGCAAAAAATTCTCCAGAAGCAAAGGGGCTGTTCACACCTCATAAGGGCAGGTATGGGACAAACCCAGCCCAATCTCACAGGAACAAAGGACACTGGCCTAAGCAACAACAAAGGATCTGTTGGACTCTCAAGTGAGTCATCCCCCTTCCCTTGGTCAGTTTGGAACTGTGATGAGGTAATGCTCACCTGACTCTGAAGGGGGGAGGGGAAGCAAAGCCACAAGAGAAGAAAGGACATGATAGAAGGGAGAGACATTTGCTATGCTCTTCCTCTCTCTTCCACCTCCATCTATAGACATCACCACCCAGCAACTGAAGCACTGATCAAAGGGGAGAGCCTGGCTGAAGGGCAACCAGCCAGCCTGTGGTGAGAAGCATCTAAGTTTGTAAGGACATTGAAAGTGTTAAGATGAGCTTAGAATGCGTTTTCCCCCCGAGTTGTTATGCTTTGATTTATAATCACTTAATCTATCTTTGTAGTTAATAAATCTATTTGGTTATTCTACCTGAAACAGTGCGTTTGGTTTGAAGTGCGTCAGAGATTCCCCTTGGGATAACAAGCCTGGTACATATCAATTTCTTTGTTAAATTGATGAACTCAATGTCTAGCGGGCATAACTAGACACTGCAAGATGGAGGTTCCTAGAATTGTGTCTGGGATCGGAGATATTGGCTACTGTCATTTGGTTGCAAGTGGCTGGGAGCAGCTTACATGCCAGAGGCTGTGCGTGAACAGCGCAGGAGTGGGGGGTCTCACAGCAGGGTAGGGAGGGAGTTAGTGTGTCGGAGGGGGTTCTGACTTGGGTCCCTGGGTTGCAGTGGGGGAGGGGCTCTGGGATGGAGTTAGGGTGTGGGAGGAGGTTCTGATCTGGGGCTGGTGGTTTGGTGTGCCGGCTCCAGCCCACTGGCACTTAGCTCAGGCAGCTTCCAGTCAGCATTGCAGCGGGGCTAAGATAGGCTCCCTGGCTCCACACAACTCCTGGAAGCGGCCAGCATTTCCAGCTCCTAGGCGCAGGGGCAGCCAGGTGGCTCCATGCCCACAGACACCGCCCCCGCAGCTCCCACTGGGCACGGTTCCCAGCCAATGGGAGTTGTGGAGCCAGCACTTGGAGAGGGGGCAGCATGCAGAGCTTCCCTGAATGGTCCTGCACCTAGGGGCTGCAGGAATATGCTGGCTGCTTCCGGGAGCCATGCAGAGCCAGGGAAGGCAGGGAGCCCACCTTAGCACTGCTGCTCCACTGAGCGGAATATAAGGGCTGGTCAACAGTGCTGACCAGAGCTGCCAGGGTCCTTTTTGACCAGGCGTTCCAGTCGAAAACCAGACACCTGGTGACCCTAGTTCCACTTCTCATAAATACTAGTAGCTGAAAGCTTGTGCTGTCACATGGATGTTATTTGTAAAGAAGTTAGGTGTATAAATAAATAAATCTGAAAATGGATGAGAACTTAAAAATTGGTCAGTAGCAGACCGTGAATCCCAGTGGTGGTTGAACCAGGTGATGTTCTGAACAAAAAGAGCTCTCATCATGCTTGTAACTGTTTCCATCACTTCACACTGGCTCAAGAAACATTCTAGGCTTCAGAGTGACACACAGAATAAAAAATCCTGGAATCTTCTTTTAGCTACAAAGTGGAACAGCTTCAATAGGAGAGACTGTGGGGAAAAAACCTATTCCAGATACCCTATTGCTCAGAATTCTCATGGGGGGAAGGGGGGAGATATGAGTTCAAGTCTCCACCACAGAGTGCAGACTTTAACTTGGGACACCGACATTGTAGGCAAGTACTCTAAAACCAGTGGCCTAAAAGTTAGAAGGACACACACATGGTTTTCTGAAGTTTGACAGACTTTTCCAACTTGCTGACAATTTCAAATATATATATAAATAGTTTCAGTTTGTCTGGCATGCCTCTGAATCCTTCTAAATCAGTGTAACCATGAGGTGGCACATGTGCACCAACCTATAGATCAGATATTCCAGATATCATTACAAAAAGGCCCAGTGTTCATTTTCATTCCTTCCGCCTGTGCAAGCAAAATCAGAACAATTTCCTGTGTCATGATTGCTCAGTTTATTTAGCTTCAGGTATCTAAATAAATTACAATTCAGCTGGGGCAAAAAGGCCCTCTTTGTCCCCTGCTGGAGGCATCGGCGTCCTGACATCTGATCAAGAAAAACTCACTCAGACTGGGCTACCAACAAGACAGTTCTCTGAAGCGAGGAGTAGACACTGACCAACTAGGAGCCAGCAGGGCAGTTAAGACGGTTTGTCTGCTTCTTCTCAGGGTGAGACTGAAGACAGAGATGGAGCTCCTCAATGCTAGCCCATGGCTTGGTCAGGGCCCAGCCATCAAGTGCTACAACTAAGCACTTGGTTTGTTATCTTTAAAGGTGCAGATAGCCAAATTCTGAGTTTTGTTATCCTTAAACTGCTTAGAGACTGACACCAAGGTTATAGAATGGACCACACTGTTGTGAGCAGGCAGCCACAACTTGTGAAGAATGGCAAGGAGTGATTGCAGCACCATGCTCCTCTTCACAGGAGGCACTATAGAGAAGCACCACCTGTGACAGCTTGGTACTAGTGTGATGATCTCCTCAGGGCAGGCTATTTTCTGGAGATTAGACCATGTGTCAGTTACTTGCAACATCAGTTTGTCTGCCTCATCAGCAAACACTTTGAGATTCTGCCAATCTTTACCTGCTTTGCAGGTAACAATCAGTGATCCCAAGTTCCCCAGAGATGTCTTTCTGTAGTGAGCAGTGCCTTGCACTGGACACTCACAGAAATTAATTTGCCTGCCTCCAAACAGAACTCTCACTTAATTCAGTGCAACAGCACTGAGATGGCTTATAGTAAAACTAAAAATAAGTTTATTAACAAAGAATAGAAATGTCAGTGGTAGTAAGCAAAGATAATAGAAACAGAGAATCATTAGAAGTAAAACAAAAATGACTACAACTTAATTCTAGCAAGCTATATCTTTACCTAAAACCATTTTTCATTTGTAGCAAAAGAGCAACATCTCCTGCCCTTCAAGCCAAGAGTATCAGGCTCAGAGGGTGTTTTTCTCTGTTTCCCCTAAAGAATATCTTTTTGCCCCTTTGTATTTTCCAGAGTGCATTGTCTCTGCCTCAAAAGCCAGGAAGATTCCCAGTGCAAACTGTGTCCCCCGTTGTGCTCACTAACTTGTTTGGTTCTCCGCTTGCTAGCTTGATTGCTTTGTTTATATAAAAGTACGCCCATCGTCCTCTGCCTGCAATCAAGCCAGTCAGACAGATAAATCTACATTCCTTTGTTTAGGGCAGGATTGATTTATACACTGCCTCTAAAACACACTTTAAGGACATATTTCCAGCACACATAATAAGGCCTTATATACATCCTGTGCATACATCACACAATGATAGTTAGGACTAGAGTGTTATCAGTTTACATATGATACCTTACCAGACACCTTTTGGATATATATTATGTCAACAGTGCATTTGGGGTGGAGACTGTGTCAAGTCTGCTATGAGTTACAGCATAGTGGGCCTTCTGCCAGTGGGCATTGAGGGGCTTATAGGATCACAACTACAAGTTCAATCAACTCCTCCTTTTTGAAATGGAAATTAAGGCAATGTGTGCCTGCAGCAGCAAGCTTAGTCCTACAGGAGCAGGCCCATCTGTGACAGTCAGATTGTGTCTGGGTCTGTGCACAAGTGTTGATGGGGAAGATGCAGACCACCCACATTTGTAGTCCTTTCAATCAAAACTGCAGGACTACAGCCTGCTACCATCACATGGGACATTAGTCACCCCAAAAGGAAGTGGAAGCCAGGCATCCCGTTGGCAAATACACACACATGCATAAACCAATAAATCTGGCCAGCTATGTACTGGGTGTGTTTCCCACGCACACCCTCCCAAAAGCATAATGCCTCCAAGTACTGCCACTGGGGTACTGCAGCTCCTCAACCACTACCCTTCTCCATCATAATTACTTTCTATAAGTTCTGAGGAAGCCCTGAGAGGCTCTTGATGTCACCAAAACACTTATTGCTACAGTTCTGTAGAAATAAATGCAACTTTACTTGTTCCTGCCTGGAGGAGTTAATAATCTAATTTGGAAACGGTGTATCAATGAAACAAGGAAAATAGTCATACTATTGCCAGATGTTCCAATGTTGCACCCCTATAATGTGATTCTTGATGCCCCAAGAGTATCCCAGCATGCAGAGACAGCATGTCCACTGCTACAGCTTTAAGGACATCCATCACTCTTTTCTGTGAAACCAGTCACCTCAGTTGGCCAGTGTTGAGGATAAAGGAGGAGTCGCAACTTTACTTCAACTTTTCTTCATTTGGGGTAGCTAACAAGGGGTGGATAAAAGGACTGCATTTGCATCCAGTGTTTACACTGGGGGTTGTCCTTGCAAACTTGAGGAGTCAGTAAGAATATATGGACTGAATTCTCACCTGTACCCAAAATATGATGGGCATGGCTAAGGATGGAGACCCAAACAAACTATTGGAAGGCTCTCCAGTGACTGATCGTTTTTTCCCCTCATCCCTATCTCATATAGTTTAGAACAGAGGAAGAAAGTACAGTATTTTCCTATTTGGTCAAGGTTTGTCTATTTCATTATTCAGTAGGTCTATGGTAATTGTAGAGAAAATATTTATTTTTCAAAAGTTATTTTTTTTGCTTTCAAGAATTAGAGCAAAAACTGTCCATTGTTCTGATTTACAGTGTGACTCATTAAAAAGATACACTGTATTTTATTTGGTCTATATACTGCTAATAAGAATGCCCTTTTAATCAAATATATAATTGTGGAGGGAAATTGAAATACAATTCTGAGGAAATGTCTACTTATTTGTTGCAGTCTTAATGACACATGTCCCCAAATGTGTTGCAGTTAAGATTAAAATAAAAATTGTAATTGGTCATTAAACATGTTGCACAAGAAAGTAAAGAAATGAGAAAGAGAACTCAGCAAAAAAATAAAAAGCTTACGTTGGTTGAAAAGCTAGAATAATAATGGAGTTTTCAGTATAGGACACTCTAGTATGAGAAGTAGTAATTAGAAAACAAAAATTAGTAAAATTTGTAAGTGCTCATGAAGGCAAAAGACTACAGTACAGATAATAGAACAATTAGTTTTTCAGCATCCACAGGCTACATATAAGGGTTTTTTTCTATAAAGCGTGGCAAAGCACATCGGAGGTGTAATGTGCTGTAACATTGTACTCTAACTGCCCCATGTAGACCCTGATGGTGCACTTTAAAAGGTATCTGGCTCAAGTTAATGTGGCTCCATGCCTTCATGGCTGGTGAACATATTAAAAAAGATAGGGGGACTGACAAAGTAGTTTCCAAGAGAGGCCCTAAATTTTGGAACCTACTCCCCAAGTTGATATGAAATAACTTTAATTTGTTTACTCAGGAATCTTGGATTCCATTCCAAGCTCTGGAGGGGAGTGTGCTCTGGTGGCACAGACTCTTCTGCCCCAGGCGTTACCCCTTCTGCCCCATATCCTCAATCCTGACCTCAGCCTTGTCTCTTTCCCACCCCAACTCTCTTGTCCCTGTCTGATTTTCCTTGTCTACCTAATCCCAGTCTCCATTCCTTAAGTTTTGGATCCCAGTCTCTTCGCCGAGCCAATCAGTCTCCCCCTCATACTCTGAGCCCCAATTTCCATACCCACTCCAAATCTCTGTCCCTTCCCATACCCAGTCTTAGGGTACTAGTCCAGTCTGTTACAATTACCTCCACTCAGATCCTTGTCTGATTTGTCTATCCCCTCTCTCCCACTGACTCTCAATCCTAGTCTCCCTCCCTTAGCTCCTCGTCCAATCTCAGCCACCCTCTGCCCCCTACCCTGTTCCATGACCCAGTCTCCTCACTCCTTGGCTCCTTGTTCCCATTTCTTTTTTGGCCAGCCAGTCCCAGTTTCCTGCACCTGAAATAACCAGTTTCCACCTCCCCACACACACTCTCTGTTCCCTCACCAGCTCCCAGTCCAAGTCTCCCTGCCCAGGCAGTCCCAGTTTCTCTCTCCATCTCCATTCCCAGTCTTACCAGACTCCTGGTCCAAATCTACTCTTTTCCTCCCCTTTGTCCAGTTGTTGTCCTCTCTGCATTCAGATCAGATGACTTCATCCTCCATGCTTCCTGGTTGGCAGTATGGGGTCATTGAGAGCCCAGAATTAGACAGGCTCTCTACTCTCAATTCCCATGCCTGACCCCAGCCCAGCCCAGAAGCAGCCATTACTGAGGAAATTCTTTTGAACCCTCACAGCCCTAGGCTGGAAGGACCATTCTCAGTCACTCTTAGCTATGGTGCATACACAGTCCTTTCACACTTAGGATCTCAGGGGTTAGAGCCTGCTCACTGTGAATGGCACATGCACTGTCTGGTCTTGTGTGGGAGATGTTAGGGGATAAAGTATGTCAAATGAGGATGGACTCTTTGGGGAAATTAGCTGCTAAAATCAAAGTTATGTACTGGGCATATTGAAACTGATTTTTTCTCAAAAGCTTGTACCCAGGCTAAATTTGTGTGGATTTTCATGTGGATGGCAAAAGATCCACCCTTGGTACACTGACCACTCCCTTAACAAATACCAAATCCCTCCTCCAAAGCGTGTTAGTTCTGTTCAAAGGAAGGGACACTAGATTTTTTTTTTAATGGTAAAACAACATAATTTTCCCTAACCTTATTCTTAGAAATGGCTCCACCATTTTGGCCGAAACTTTAAGTAAGTAACTAAGTCAGTCTGAAGCAGACACCTAGCATTTCTGTCATTTCAGCCCAAATGGTTAAAGTTTGGCAAAATTATAAACAACGGAAAACAGAGTCTAATAATGGGAGATGTCAGGCAACCTTAATAATAGGCTGCTCTGCCAGTCCTGTCTATGATATAAATGAACACTTGATCATATCAGTCTGACTTCCCCCTCTCCGCCCGTCACCTACATTTTTCATATACTTGAATGCAGTGTAGTTGTAACCATGTTGGTCCCAGGATATTAGAGAGACAACATGGGAGAGCTAATATCTTTTATTGGACCAACATCTGTGGCAAGAGAGACACGCTTTGGAGCGATGCAGAGCTCTTCTTGGTGGCTTGAAAGCTTGTTTCTCTCAGCAACATAAGTTGGTGCAATAAAAGATATTACCTCACTCACCTTGTCTTTCTAATATACTTGAATGTCATTTTTGCTAAACACTGGTGTAATAAACAAAGCTTTTGTAATAAGCAAAGATATTTTCTTAAAACCAGAGTAGGAAAGGAAACATTTTTCTTCAATTTCAACAGAACAATAAAAATCAGGTAACTTTCTAAAAGCTTATTTGCTTTCCTTAGAAATTTTCTTCCCTAACTTTGAGAGAGAATAATAAAACACTTCAATGTTTACAATAAATTGTGCTTTAGTGTTGGACTAAACAAAACTTGGGAACGTGGAGGTAGATACAGATCTCCATTAATTGTTAACTTATTTGTATGGCCTGGTTATTTTATTTTATTTTTAGAAACTATGTTTCACAGAAACTGTGTTTTATCTCTGTCGTTTCAGAAATGTATGCAGGTATGGAACAGTAATATTTGGACTTCTGTTTTGTTTTTCATTTTAAGTTTGTGATGTGTGACTTTTTTCGTGCTTAGATTTGGCATGGTTGCATGGTCTTATTTTCCTTACTGATTTATAATACATTTCCTGTTTTAAAAATGCTAAGTACTGCTTCTCAAATATATTCCTGGGGTTTGTTTTTAATACTCTACATACTATATAGCATTGTCTATGAAAAATTACAAAACTGAACCTTTAATGGAAATTGAAATGAGAGCACACATTCTGCAAAAATCTTTCACTTGCTCATTACTCTACAGTAAATATGGGCTGAAAGAACTTGTTATATTTTTAAATTGGGAGAGCAATACTTTTCTTGTTTTCCAGTGAAACCAATTTATGCATGCATCTACAAATATTTATTTTTGCAATCCAGTTCTACAGTTCTTCAGGCTTTAACTTACATGTACTAGCCTTTAATCACCCCAGTTGTGGATTTATGCCATGAAATAGATGGAACTAATCATCTAGCTGATAGAAGTGATGAAAAGCTTAGAGGTGCACCTAACCTTTTTCAAGGTCAGGAAAAATGACATTTTGGAAAATTTAACAAAGGTGATGAAAGTTAATTCCAAGGGCTTTAATATTTAGAGGTTTAAAAAATATATATCATAGCTTAAATATTGAATCCTGCTTACCTGCTGTTCTAGGATATGACACTCGTTGTGTGTTCATGAAAACCTATTATTTAGGGCTACTGGACTGCATAGATTTTGATTAGAAAACAATGTAGATTTCTTTTAGATGGTCAAATTAAAATAATTACAGTCATTTAGTTTCAAGAAGCTAAAAGAAACTGTCCTTGGGGAAAATAGATGCTTATACAGATATCAAGCATTTTTCTTCAGGTTGCTATAAAGTCTCAGCTGTATATGAGGCTACCTCTGCAGAGATTTAACATTTCTCTATTGAGTGGCATTGTGAAATGAAACATTCACCACAAATTCCATTTGATTACATTTATTCTGGAAAATACAGTGGTGATTAACTGTAACCTTGTAGAAGCCTTTTAGCACTATTAGAAGTACAGTGACAGGAACAGAGAGATGTCTAATACTGTATCACAAAAAATGCAATAAATTATCATAAATTACTAACACAGAAAACATTTAGGTGGAAAACAGTTAACACAAACAATATGCAAAAGTTACTAATTAGTCACTATACATAATCTCAGTGCAGTGCCATTTGTAAATAATAAAGGAAGTCTACCTGTGCCCAGAGACCAAAGGGAATACAAACCAAAACAGTATTGGGGTGACAGTTATTTCAGAGTAAAACTGAAAGAACATTTATCTGGCAGTAATACTAACAAGGTAAGGGTGTCGTGGTATGACAGTTTATAAAGGTGTGTAAAAATTCATACATTTGTGCTACAAAATCTGCATAATTTGCATTTCTTCTGAAAAATAAAAAGATAACTCATCTCCCTATTATGGAGGATCAGCAAGAGGTGGTGCTATATATATTTTATCAGGAGAATCAGCTTCCAGTTTCACTTCAGGAAAAAATAATGGAATGCAGTATGTATCTGCAATCAGTGGTTACTGACAGATGTTCACCACTTGTGAAAACAGTTTATATAATTATTATATTTATTTTCAAAACACATTCCCAACGCACAAGGAAATCAAAATGCCCTGCAGAGAAACAGTGCATTAGTGATTAATGTATACTGCACGTATATGTTGTGTGTGAACACAAAAAGTAGTAACCATCTCTACCTTTTTATCATTATTTATAAAGAGAAATGGTTAGTATTTGTTTGGAAAATGTTCATTTTGTCCTGGAGCTGGGCAAGAGCAGTTAATAAAAGCTGCGTATTGCAACTTCTACCATGTTGTCATGATTAGATTGAAAGCGTTAATTCAAATATATTTGTGTGTCTGATTCACAGTTCCACTGGGGAAATGTTGACTTTAAATACTGTTTTCAAATGATCGGGCAACATTTTCATAAATGAAATTGAATTTTTCATTAGTTGCCATCAGAAACTCTTATTTTTGTTTGTACTGAAATTTCTCTAACAAGAAGGAGAAAAACTAGGTCATTTCTTTCCAGCGGGGAAAAAAAATGAAAACAAATGTCAGTATTCTCTAGAGGGGGGGAAAAATTATCTTAGATAATTTATTCTGTATATCTCTCTATGAAAATTGACACTTCTGTCAATTAGTAATGGCTTAGCAAATCAAAGGATTCCACGACAGGAAATGACCTATTTCTGGTACCAGATCATGGCATTTATTGAATTGTACTTGCAAAGATATTATAAGAAAAATGGTATGATAGTGAGTGAAATGCCATTACTAATGTGCAATACGTGTGTCATTCTTAAACTAAGAAAGATACATTTAAGAATCCTGAAACAAGTTGTTCATTATTCATGTGTATATGTTTGTGTTGCTTAGTAGAAAGACATATCATTTACATGCATAGTATATGCTGTCACAAAAAAGTAATCATCTAATGAAATATGTATGTAATTTGTCTTTTCATTATTTTATGTATGTTATTAGATATTTAAAAGTTCTCATTGGTAAGGCTGTGAGTCTGTCACAGAGGTCATGGATTCCATGACTTTCCATGACCTCCGTGACTTCTGCAGTGGTCAGCAGCAGCAATTTGGGTGTGTGGGAGGGGGCTCATGGCTAGGGGCATGGGGTTGAGGATGTGTGAGGGGGCGCTTACCTAGAGGTGGGGGGCTCATTGGCTCCCACTGGCATGGCCCTGCTGCACCTCCTAGACAGAGGAGCCAGGGGACTCCGTGCACTGCCTGCACCCACAGGCCCTGCCCCTGCAACTCCGATGGTTCCCTGCCAATGGGAGATGCAGAGCCAGTGCTTGTGGTGGGAGCAGTGTGCGGAGCCCCTTGTCCTTTCTGCCACCTAGGAGCTGCAGGGAGACATGGAGCCAGGTAGGGAGCCCCTGCTAGCCCCCCAAACCCAGCAGCAGCGGGGGTGCTGGGCCACCTCCCCTAGCACTCACGGCACCCCCAGACCACCACCCCTAGAGCACCTGTGGTCCCCCGCCCAAGTTGTTAGTTTAGGCTATATAGTAAAACTCATGGACAGGTCTCGGACCGTGAATTTTTGTTTACGGCCCGTGACCTGTCCATGACTTTTACTAAAAATACCCGTGACTAAAACCTAGCCTTACTCATTGGGTTAAAAAAACCTTAGTGAATACACACACTCCATTCCATCAACAAAAAATAACCACATACAAAGAGTTAATGAAGAGAAGAAGTTAAAATAGGTTAGCATTAGCTAACCATGGCTAGAAAAGTGTATTGAATTGATTGGGTCTTTGGGTCTGTTCACTTTTCATCTTGATTTACTGCCATTCTTTCCTTTACTCTTCTCTCAAGTTACTGCCTTTAATAAATATTATCTACCTACCCTTTGATATCCCAGTTATACACTGTGAACCCAGAGCTTAATGTTGAAATGTTCCCAATTAATACTAAGTTGTTAAAAATAAGGCCGCGGGAAAACCCAACTCAGGCCTGATTTACACTACAGTGTTGTAAAGCAGTTTATGTCAACCTAACTCTGTAAGTATCTACACCAAAATGTAGTTTCCACTGATGTAACTCACCCACTACACTGACTTAATAACTCCACTTCTGTAAGAGGTATAGAACTTAGGTTGATGTAGTTAGGTCGACGCAGAGTCAGTGTAGACACGGTGTTGCTCACATCAACAGTTGCTGCCTTTCAGAAGCCATCCCACAGTGCCCCACACTAACAGTTAAATTGGTTCAAACGCTCCTGGTGAGGACACACACTGCTGACACAAGGAATAGTGTGGACATGCCAAAAGCAATTTAATTATTGTGGTGGCTGTATATCGACATAACTTAATTTAATTTTGTAGTGTAGACTCGCCCTTAATATTCAGGTTTGAGCCTCCAGGTAGGTAAAGAAAATTTATTTAGTAGAGGATCACTAGGTGTCACTATGATTAAAAACAAATTTTAGTCAAAAGAAAAACGATTAAATAAGCAAACAGGCATGCAAATACTACTTACGCAATACTAAAACTATACTTACACTCAAAGATAAAAGTGTATCACTGACAACAGAATGAAGTACAGCCTTATAATCCTGAAAGCTAACAGTACCCTTTAGATATTAATCGTTACTAATTAATTAGAAAATCAGGTCCCCAATTTTAACAAAACTAATCCTTTTATAATGTATTCTAACACTAATTAACATTAAACATAAAAATTATCCTAATCAGATTTCTGCCACTTCCTTATTGGTTCTTTACATTACTGTTATTTCAATTATCATAGAATCATAGATTCATAAGACTAGAAGGGATAGCAAAAGGTCATCTAGTCCAGTCCCCTGCATTCATAGCAGGACTAAATATTATCTAGACCATTCCTGACAGGTGTTTGTCAAACCTGCTCTTAAAAATCTCCAGTGATGGAGATTCCACAACCTCTCTAGGCAATTTGTTCCAGTGCTTAACCACCTTGACAGTTAGGAAGTTTTTCCTAATGTCCAACCTAAACCTTACTTGCTGCAATTTAAGCCCATTGCTTCTTGTCCTATCCTCAGAGGTTAACAAGAAAAATGTGTCACCCTTCTCCTTGTAACAACCTTTTATGTATTTGAAAACAGTTATGTCACATCTCATACTTCTCTTTTCCAGACTAAACACACCCAAATGTTTCAGCCTTTCCTCATAGGTCATGTTCTCTAGACCTTTAATCACTTTTGATGCTCCTCTCTAGACTTTCTCCAATTTGTTTACATCTTTCCTGAAATTTGGTGCCCAGAAGTGGACACAATACTCCAGCTGAGGCCTTATCATGTCACACTGCTCTTTCCGTAACCATGGATCTAATACAGGGGTTCCCAAACTTGGTTGGTGGCTTGTTCAGCCCAGGAGGCTGCTAAACACTTTGTTTACCTGAGCGTTTGCAGGTACGGCTCCCAGCTCCCAGTGGTGGGCACGGTTCGCCATTTCTGGCCAATGGGAGCTGCGGGAAGCAGTGGCCCACTCCGTGCCACTTCCCGCAGCTCCCATTGGCCGGGAACGGTGAACTGCGGTCACTGGGAGCTGGGAGCGGCCATACCTGCAGATGCTCAGGTAAACAAAGCATCTCGCAGCGTGCCAGGGGCTTACCCTAAACAAGCCAACAACCAAGTTTGGGAACCCCTAATCTAATAAATTAGAAACACAATAGATATTCCAAACATCTAAGGAATTTTCCTGCTTCTTTATAATTAGATTAATTCAAATGAATCAACTATATTTGTGCCTTGCATATATTAGTATTCTATTTGGCTTAACATAGAAATAGTCCATCGTAAGTGTCTAGCTTTAAAAAAGTATCGGAGGGCAGCACCATACTAATTCTATATTCTTCATTTAATAGATATTTTAATAAAGAGGCTAGTGGCCAACCTCCAAGTAGTGTTGTTTTATTAATCTACATCTGTTTAAATTAAATTAAAAATGCAACTAAAAGAGACCAGTAGTGTCAGTGAAATCATTTTACTAAACTGTGACCAGTAACTTCAGCTGCCTGTTGACACACTGACAGATGGGATTTTATATTTTTTCCTTTTGATTTTCATGATTTTATACATATTTCACTTTAAATCATGACTTATAGAAAACTTAATTCCTTCACCATTATACATTTTGCAACTATTTTTCCTTTTTTCTTTTAAATATTTCTAGAGTTGTATTTGTAATCTGGCTAAAGTGTTACGAATCCTATTTTACTAGAGTATTCTTTGCATATTAATATTTATTGAAAAAAAATAAAAAAATCAGGAACTCTTCATTTTTATATTAATCATTATTTTCTAGACCTTCATTAAATTTAATATTGATTTCTTGTATTCCAGGGAATGAGGGATGGGAACAATAGGTGACTAAAACCCTGATTCTCCCCTCCTGCTAGTTGAAAAAGAAAGGGTAGGATGTAAGGGAGAGGATATCATTGTTCCCTGTCTCATTGCTTTCCCAACCCTCCAGTTTGAACATGAATAAAATCATTAGCATTTCAGTAGCAGAAGAACATTAGGTAATGCACTTTGAGTATTTAACTAACATTCTGAAGTATAGTGGTAATGTCAAAATGTCTCTTTTCTTCACATGCATGTTCAGTTAATGGTAGCTTGGCCTTTGGATAACCTCTCATTTATATGCAATACAGTACAAACACCAAAGTAAAGCAGGGAGTAATTAGAATTCACGAGGTATAATAATGGAACACATAGCCGCAGGTACAATATTAGTTTTATACACGTTTTTTTCCACTTCTAGGAAATATTTTCAATTTTCCAGCATTAACGGGGCCTCTTATTGCTTGTCATCCTATCCCATAAGGAAATAGCCAATCTCTTTCTGAAGAGAAACATCATTTACTGTATGCAGATCTTCTTCTGGTCCATGCAATCTCCAATTGGTAATTTTAAAAGATTCAAGAATTCCAAAGTTAAAATAAGATTGAGTTTTAGTCCTTTATTTCTCTGCTTAATGAGATAAAAGAAAAAAAGATGGAAATTTTGTTGGACTCCAGATACTCTTCAGGGTAGCGGCATTGAGCAAGAGTCTCAAGAAGACATTTAAATTCTGAGGATCCACCTGTTTTCAAAATCTAGAAGTCATGCAGATGATAGGGATCCTGCTGTAACTATTGCCTTATCACACTGTTGTTCCGAAGAATGTTTGCTGCAAGTAGAAAAATATGTACTACAAGCATAGTGGTCACACCTTTTTTATTTTTTTTTCCTTTTGGCCTCCATCAACTTAGAAGAAGCTGTGAAGGCAGTGAGTAGAGCAAATGGGGAAAATAATTAAGATATAGACTTAGACAGGGCAAAGAAGGCTACTTTGCTTCCCCCCCATTCCAGTTTTTCATGACAACGTGCCTCCTGTCCTTTCACATGGACTCTTCTTCCGCCCTCTGTCTTAACACTCACCACATGTAGGGATGGCTGCGAGGAGAGAAAGAGAAGATTTCTGTCCTGATCTACTGGCCCAGTCTGTCTGTAACTACAAGGGACCTTCACAGCTACTGTACTTCCTATTCAATGCTGTTCTGTTCAGGTTTATATACCGCACCTAACTGTGTCTGTAATCAGCACTATGATTATCCCTGAGACCACGGAGATTAACTGGGATGGGGGGAGACATGGGAAAGTGTGTGTTGGAGGAGTTATTCATTTGATGACTAAAGCAACAATTATCAAGATTATCTAGTTTTTTTCCCCTTGTTTGCTCACAGTAGGCTTTGCTCTCTAGAACTTTTTGCATTAACAGCTCTTCTGCCACATTGTAAAACTGGTTCATTAGTTACATGAGATCCTGATTCCAGTGAACATATGATGCCAAGAACAAGGTCAATTCCACTCTGACTGAAGGATCCATGCTTTCATTCACATTGGCTATCACCACCATGTGAAGCAAAGATTATAGATCTGTCTGCATGTATTATGAATATTTGTATATGCGAAGAGAAGACAAGGAATTGAAAATGTAGTACCCAAGTATATCTTCTAATACCTTGCTTCATGAACTTGTTGATATTTATTTACTCCTCGTAAAAATATGCCTAGAAATATTCTCCAAAATTCTGTTTGGGACTATGGGAGACTTCTTCAGATGATGAGGTAAAATAAACTGATATTTTGAATAGGCGAAGTATTTTCTTATCCACAGGCCTTTGAAGACCACTGTTGAAACCAGACCAAAGTTGTTCAGCTTCTATTTCATATAAACCTTAAACAATTGTAGTATACTGATAATATAGGAAGAAAAGGCAAAGGCAAAATGCACTTGTGACTAAATGGACTCCTGCAGTCACACCTTACATACAATTTTAATAATCTTAGTGCAAAATATGCCTTGTGAGATATCATTTGAAAACTAATAACTCACAGGTCAATACTATCATGGTGAAACGTATGTAGCAAAATTATATGTAAAATTATGATATCCGCACCGCATAATGATAAAGGAACATGTTCAAACTCATGTAGAACAGGTCAAGCAGGCCTGAAGGCTGGGTGTGCCTCAATCTGCATGCTAGCTGTAATCAGAGTCCTTAGACAGTGAGAGGGGGAAGAAAGAAGACAAAGAATCTGCATTTCAGCATTCACAGTTGAAGAGAAACAGTATGAGGCCTCCTTACTCCACCAAAGTCCATATGTCCTTGCTCTCAGCGGGAAAGAACTTTAACTGGGGGTAATGCTCAGGAAAATGCCTTTCAAAAGGTGAGGGGCAATAAAAACTGAAGTTCTCTCCCTGTCCATATCTTTATTTAGTGGTAGGGGAGGGATAGCTCAGTGGTTTGAGCTTTGGCCTGCTAAACCCAGAATTGTGAGTTCAATCCTTGAGAGGGTCACTTAGAGATCTGGGGCAAAATCAGTACTTGGTCCTGCTAGTGAAGGCAGGAGGCTGGACTCGATGACCTTTTAGGTTCCCTTCCAGTTCTGTGAGATAGGTATATCTCCATATATTATTATATTAACCTAAGAAAACAAAAGAAAACAGCCATTGGACCTTGAGAGCAGATCCTAGTCTGAGGGTACATCTACACTACAGGGGGGAGTCGATTTAAGATACGCAAATTCAGCTACGTGAATAGCATAGCTGAATTCGACGTATCGCAGCCGACTTACCCCGCTGTGAGGACGGCGGCAAAATATACTTCTGCGGCTTTCTGTCGACGGCGCTTACTCCCACCTCCGCTGGTGGAGTAAGAACGTCGATTCGGGGATCGATTGTCGCGTCCCGACAGGACACGATAAATCGATCCCCGAGAGGTCGATTTCTACCCGCCGATTCAGGCGGGTAGTGTAGACCTAGCCTCAGGATCTAGGATCTGCTCTCAAGGTCCAATGGAACCACGTGTGGTAAGGGACTTCATCTTCAACCAAGTCTAGTTTAAGAAGTGTTTTATCTTTATTTTTGTTGTAACCATTTCTGACTTATATGCCTCATTACTTATACTCCCTGAAAACCTGTCTGTTTGTAATTAAATATGTTAGTTTTATTTTTTAATCAAAACTAATCCAGTGTAAATGGGTAACTCCATTTAAGGTGGCAAGCTATTGTATCTTAATCCCCTTATTAGGGCTATGGACCTAATATATCTGGATTGTTCAGGAGAGGACTGAGCAGTGCAGAACACACAGTTTGGGGGGGCGGGGGGAAATCCAGGACTGGGAGTCTGCTGGGGTCACCCTACATGTAGTAATCAAGGCTGCTAGAAGCCAGAGTGTGGCTGGTGTTTTCTGACAAGATGCTGGGGTCAGAATTGCTGGATCCAGGGCTGTGGCTATACTCAGACACTGAGGATGTGCCCTATATGTGTTTGGCTGTTTGTTAGGAGCCCAGGTTGGAAGCCACAGCAGCAAAGCTTTGTGAGTGACCCCATATTGCAGTGAAGATGGTTTCACAGCCCCTCACTGGTCTGGATTGCATCTCAAAATGTCATAACATTGAAGAAAAATAGGATAAAAATAGCACTATCTTTATAATCTATAGAGGTTTGGGGATCTTTTTCTATTAAAATTATGTTAATAATTAACAAAGAACATTCAGGAGGGAGTACATCAGCTTCTTTTTAATCAGGGTTTAATCCACCAGGAATGCTTCAATTCTTGCACTTTTTTATTGCTTTGTGTTTTCCAAATAAAAGAAAAATCTGATTGTTTCCTGCTATTTAGATGTCACAGAGACAGTGATTCTCATTTACAAGGTTTTTAACAGAAAGAAAAGGAAAAACACAGGGGAATTGAAAGAATCTTCAAACTTCATCTCCCATTGTGATCCTTCAAAGTTATTTCCTTAGAAAGAATGTAACAAGTTAATTGAACTTAGGTTAGTCTAATAATTTCTTAATATGAGGGAGAATTTGGCAGCTCAATCACAATATCTGTTCCCTGTGCAGCAGTGGATAAATTTTCAAGCAAAATGTTAGACCTTATAAAGAATGAGATAGAAAATAACACTGAAAAATCATGCCAGTATATAAATTGATGATACACGCTCGCTATAAATTCTGCATTCATTTCAGTCGCCACTATTTCAGAAAAGATGGAACAGATATGGAAATGGTCAAGAGAAAGGCAATGAAAATGATGAGAGGTATGGAGAGAAATTCATTTTGAGGAGAGAATGAAAAGATTAGGATTGTTTCATTTAGAGAGGATTCAAATAAGTTAGGGCATGTTAGAACTAGGCAAATATTTATATACACAGATAAAGTAAGAGCATCTGATTTACCTCTTTCTTATGACATAGGAGCAAATTGGACTCAAATGGAAAGGAAACAAATTTAAAACAGGAAAGAGAATACTTTTCTTAAACAACATACAATTAGTCTGTGGAACTCACTGCAACAAGATATTGAGAACAAGAATGTTAAAATGTATTAGAAATTCATATAGTGAAAATGAACAGTCACATTGTATATGATAAATATTTATTAGGGATATAAATCAGTATGCTTCAGGGCATAAATCAACTACTTATATCTCAGGGTTGGGAAGAAATTTAGCTTATGGGCTTGTTATTCCATAATTGTTTGCTATGAGGACCATCCTTGAAAAAAGGATAATAGAATTATATGGGCTATAGCTCTACTCTAGTATGACCTTTACTGTATTCCTATATATGTCCACATACACAGAGAGATGGCAGTAAGAAGACTCACAAATCTGTCTATGTAGATATCGGTAGCTGTTCCACCTACACAGGAGAACAACCAGGACTCATTTACAGCCTTGCTCATTGCAAAGTCTACAGACCCAGCATTAGCTATGTTCTGTGTGGGTGTAAATGGTGCATGGAGTCAGTGTTACAATCTGTTTCCAAAAGTGGAAAACTGCTGTGGTATAGTGAGATCTTTGGAGTAGCTTCTCATGGTACTTCAGTGGAATTTAGCATTGGAGTGTAACTAGCCATGGGAAGATCACCCAAAGTAGGAGGTCCTGTGGTGCAAAAGAGGTAGCATGATGTCTCCTGTGCCATCATCTTACCCTTCTGCCAGTACAACTATAAAGGTCAACGCTTCTCTATATTTCAGTGAGTCTCAGCTGCTATTTTGGCTATTAGGGGCTGTTGGCAGCTATCATAACTTACCCAGGCTGTGCTAATTTATACTAGGGGACCCAGTCCTACACATTGGTTTTGTTGTTGTTGTTTTTTGTGTTTGTTTTATTTTGTTTTAAATAAAGGTCAGAACTGTGATTTCCAAGTCCCATGTAAGACTGGGAGTCTTCAATTTGGAAGCAATTTAAGACATATCCAATACTGTGACTGGGCATGCAAATTTAGTTGGGCATTACCACAGTGTGACAATAAAATCAAAGGTGGAGCTTCAGTTGATTGGGGCAGATATGCAGCATGGGTCATAAATGTGTATTGAATTGCCTTCTTCCACCAAGAGCCAGAGTAATTCTACTCACAAGAAGCTTGAATCAGGTCTGAAAGCCTGGAATTCACTTTGACTCAGAAAGTGTAATGGTGCCCACTTTGCTACTGAGGTTACATTGAATTGTTTCCAATGCTTTATACTTTTTTAAGCTACTGTAATAAAGTGGTCATCTTAGGGTTGGGAAGGAAGTTTCCCCCTAGGTCAGATTGGCATTTATTGTCACCTGCCTCTGCATCATGGGGCATGGGTCACTTGCAAGTTTAAAATAGCATAAACGGTGGATTTTCTTTAACTTCAAGTCTTTAAATAGAGGTCAGCCAGAAGTTAGGGGTCTGTTACAGGTGTGGGTGGGTGGGTGAGGTTCTGTGGCCTACAGTGTGAAGGAGGTCAATCTAGATGATCATGATGGTCCCTTCTGACCTTAAAATCTATCAGTCTAAAGTCACATTTAGGAGCCAAAGTCCCTCTGTGAACCCAGCCTTAAGTGAGTTGCAAGAAATAAAGGTTCAGAGCAGGGAATTCAACAGAGTCCTGTGAATTCCAGGCTAGTGCCCTAACCATTGCACCATCCTACCTCCCTGGTTGACTCATCCATGACCAGAGAATAGGTGCTTACTCCTTTATGGATTATCCCATATTGCCAGCTAGCCAGTTCAGGAGACCCTTGCAGGTCCTATGTAAAACCAATTAAGTGAGAAGCAGCTGAAAAATGAGCTGCAATTGACGAACTGTAATATTCATATAGAGACCAGATTCACCACAAAGGGAAAAGAGTATGCAAAATGGATTCATATACACAAAAAAAAAAATAGTTTGAACGTTTCAGATTTAGGAAGTATATATCTGATTCAGCAACTTCCATATTAACTTCTTTCTCCCTATTGTCAACATTAATTCTCAATAAAGCTATGATCTTTAAACCACTGAAGATAATTATGAAAATATTTAATTTCAGAAATAAGTATTTTGTGTAACATAATCCAACTGTGCCATATAGTCCAAATTAAAAACAAAAACAATTATTTGCATTTCTTTCATGTTGAAGATTTGGAATGAATCCACAAAAAAATTATAGGGTGATTGTGACAACAAAATAGCAGGAATAAAGGCAGGGAAGCATCAAACTCATTAATAAAATGTCTATTAAATCAGTACATTTTATGAAATGTATTTTAGGGGACATGGGTAAAGACAAAAGAATAATAAAATATACTCAAAAAACTACTTAGATTTTAAAATGCTATAGTCAGTGTATAGATAAAACACATATCAGAAATGAGATCTATTTTTCTGTTTGTAAAATTGTAAAGCAAAGAAATGTATTATGTATTATTTAAAAGAAAAAAAAATAGAATGTATAGTTGAGAGTCTCCAAGTGAAGGAGGTTAACAGGGGATCTAAAGAAAATACAGCACATAATATACAGCAGCTGCTAGGATTGGTTCATTAGTTAAATACTGACAGCTTTGCCTCTTTCCTTTCACAGGTTCTAACTGTGAGTTTAGGCCTTGTGAGGTTAGCAATCCCTGTGAGAATGGAGCTGTGTGCATACAAGAGATGGATTTGGACATTTTTCCCCTTGGATTCCAGTGCCAGTGTATGAAGGGCTTTGCAGGTCCACGCTGTGAGATCAATGTCAATGAGTGCAGCTCCAGCCCTTGTCTCCACGGATATTGCTATGACAGTAAGTTCACCCTGGTTACACATTTTAATGTGGAGTACTCCTACTGTTGAATCTGATGCAGCAACTGAATGGCTCTGGAGAGAACAGCAGATAATTTACTGAAATTTAGCCTATCTGGAACTCCAGAGCCTGTGCCAGGAGGATTATTTTTGCCAAAATACCTCCACTACTGGCACCGAGCTTTATGTTTCCATGGGTCACAATTGCATCTAATGAGAAATTTTAATGAGATTTGAGTTGTCTTTTCTAATGTTTAAATTAGCCAAATGGATCTTGTGTAGTGCATTTGATAGTGATAATTTTCAAATTGCTGAAAAGAACACAAAGCAATGAAACCACGTGTGTAATAATTGTAATAAGTCTGTGAATACTGCATTTTAATATGATCACACTGATATAAAATGTAATGTCTCTTCACCAGTAGTAGCCTTCTAGAATCTCTCTCACACTCTGTATCTTATATTTCTTCAGTAGTCATTAGAGGCAAGTTGATGAATTACTGTCCTGTTTTGTGTTCTGTCTACATTGTCAGATTAAGTGCACTACTATCTGGTGCTCCTGCATTACTTATTATAAGGTTCTAGGTGAGCATTACTGCACATTTGCCTTCAGGACTGACAGGCAAGAAAAAAAAGTGAACTTGCTTGGTACATTTCTGAACTATGCTAAGGTTGAAATTTTCGAAGCTACCTTAGAAATTTATATGCACAGATACCATTAATTTCAGTGGAAATTCTCCATCTGAATCCTCTCTAGGCAGCTTTGCAATTCTTAACCTAAACACATAATAATGTTAGGACTATTTTACAGAAACTGCTTCCTTCAGGCAGGGCCAGCCCACAACATTTTGGCACCTGAGGCGGGGAGCTCAAATGACACTCCCATGCCCCCTCGCTTGGGCCAAAACTTTGAAAGGTCTCAATTCTGCCTTCTTCCTGTTCTACTCCTCTCATGGTACTGCTCTGCTACCTATCCCCAATAAAGGAGCACTAACAACTTAAAATGCCTTGTTCAAACATTTTAAGTAACACTTAACTTTCAATGCCTGAACAGCAAATGTAGCTTTTCTTGTCTGCATAGTAAACACTGGCATTTTTATCTGTTTGACTAATCAAAGTGGTGCTTTCTGTGCCTTCTTGGTTGCAAAGATTTGAACTGCTTCCTGAAGGTCCACAGTCAGGGCCAGCTCATGCTCTATTGAGATGGTTGCAAGGCTGACCAGCCTCTCCTGTGTCATTGTGGAGCATAGATGCGTTTTTATTAACTTCAGCTTGGAGAAGCTGCGTTCTCCACTGCCAACTGTTACAGAAAATGTTAGAAGTATGCGCAGAGCAACAAAAGCATTTGGAAAGAGGGTGGTCATCTTATTTGTGCACATACATTCCAGAACAGCCTTTGGAGTTGATCCTGCTGAAATGTATCTTGAAAGGGCTTTCAGTTCATCACCTAAATCACTCGCATCAATATTGTGCATGTCATCGTGTGTCAACACTGTCTCTAGTGCCCTGCACTGCTGGTGTAGGTCTTCTTCAGGTATAGTGAGGAGTTTTGGAATACCATACAACATCCCAAATATACTGCTGTATTCCTTGAAACTTTCTTCAACTGACTGTATTGAACAGTCTAGCACCTGGTTAAAGAATTCAACTTTGAATTGTTGTTTGGGGTCTCTTATGGGATTATCCCATGCCTCATAATCAAAATGTCGTCTTCTTCGGTGACTCTTGTGTTCTTGAATGGGTGGGAAAATAGCTTCAGTATGAAGTTCCTCTGCCAACTTCTGTGCACTCTTCAGAATGTTTTGAAATCCCTCATCTGACCGGGAAGACTGTATGTATGACTTTGCTTTGTACAGTTGTTCCATTGCTCCAGATATATCCAGGACAACACCTTGGAGTCTCTTGCTTACAGCATTGATTTCAAACAGTGTGTCATGCCACAACACTAAGCCACACAGAAATTTGAAGTTACGTACGTTTCTGGTAATTCCATTTCCTTCTGCCACTGTTCTCCCACAAACAGTTCCTGTCATAGCATTATCCTCCATAATCGCAACTATAGCATCATCTATCTTCCCAATTTGGTGTTTGATAGGCTTTATCGCCTCTACTCAACTTTCACACCGTGTGGCACTCAGTGGTTTCAGTGTCAGAGAGGATGTTCCCAGATGTTGCTTTAAAATTTGCCATCGATGAGTTGATGCAGAGAAAAATACATAGATGCTTTGAATTACATTAAAAAATGCAGCAGCTTCAATAGAAGCTGATGCTGCATCACTGATCACCAAGTTCAATGAATGAGAACTGCATGAGACAAAAAAAAGCTCAAGAGTTTAACTTTCGGATCCGTGTCTGCACTCCTCTGTTCTTTCCTCTCACGTTGACACCATTATCGTAACCTTGACCTTTCAAGTCAGCTATTGCAATTCCCGTATCTTCCAGCTTTTTAAGAAGCACATTTGTCATACCAGCTCCTATAGTATCATCAATGTCAATAAACTCTAGAAAATTCAAATTCACTTTCTTTTTTCATACTTTAGCTTGAATTTGCTGTAGCTCTCTCTGCAATGCCTGTGAAAATTAAAATGAGCCCTCTGCCCTCAATGGGTTAGCAGCTGCTACATTCATTGCTGGAATGTAAACTGATTTTATCCAGAAGCTTGTTACACAACTCTCTGTTCTGTAGCATTAACATAAACTATCTTCCAAGTTACCTGATCAAGACCTGTTCTAAGATTATGTAATGCCCTGGACAAATAAATACAAACTATAAATATGTTTTGAATGTTTTATTAATTGCTGTAAGAATAAGCAGGCTAAGTCAGTGGCTCTGGGGAAGTTACTATCTCTTTAAATGGCATGCAGTCTGGAAACTGCTTAAAGGCCTTGTCTACACTACGAGAGTAGTTCGATTTTACTTGCATCGAATTTTTGTAATCGATATTGCAAAGTCGAACGTGTGTGTCCACACTAAGGACAGTAATTCGACTTTGTGCGTCCACACTAACGGAGAAAGCGTCGACATTCGAAGCGGTGCACTGTGGTCAGCTATCCCACAGTTCCCGCAGTCCCCTCTGCCCATTGGAATTCTGGGTGTAGCCGGCAATGCCTTCTGGGTAACAAAATGAGTCGAGGGTGCTTTTGGGAAACTGTCGTCATCCGTCCATCACTCCCGCCCTCCCTCCCTGAAAGCGCCGGCGGGAAAACAGTTCGCGCGCTTTTCCAGTCATTGACAGCGCGGACGCCACTGTACTCCGAGCATGGAGCCCGCTGCGACCATCGCTGCAGTTGTGGCCGCTCTCAACGTCTCGCAGCTTATCATAAAGGTTTCCCTGAGGCAGATGCAGAAAAGTCAGGCGAGGAGGCTACGGCACCGCGGTGATGTCCTGAAGTCTGAGAGTAGCACAGACCTGTCAGAAAGCAGGCGACCCAGCGCCGAGGACATCACAGTGGCAATGGGTCATGTTGATGCCGTGGAACGGCGATTCTGGGCACGGGAAACAAGCACTGAGTGGTGGGACCGCATAGTGCTGCAGGTCTGGGATGAATCCCAGTGGCTGCGAAACTTTCGCATGCGGAAGGGAACTTTCCTGGAACTTTGTGAGTTGCTGTCCCCTGCCCTGAAGCGCAGTGACACCCGGTTGCGAGCTGCACTGAGTGTACAGAAGCGAGTGGCCATAGCCCTCTGGAAGCTTGCAACGCCAGACAGCTACCGGTCAGTCGCGAACCAGTTTGGGGTGGGCAAATCTACCGTGGGGGTTGTTGTGATGCAAGTAGCGAAGGCAATCGTTGATGTACTGCTGCCAAAGGTAGTGACCCTGGGAAACGT